>NW_027272977.1:7500-68453 GCF_040938485.1 Diadema antillarum
GAAAATGTTGGAAAACAACTTTAAAGAATAATGTTAGTATGCACATGTATAAATTGCAATAATGCCCTCTTGTGGCAAGAAGAATGTAGTTTCTACCTTCTTATTGATATCAATAATTGTATTAATGTTCACGCCAAATATGTAATTTCATTTGAAAAAAGTACAATATCATACATTACCCGTGCACGGCTTCTCAACCAGGAACTTTTGGATTCCCCCACTGAAGGCAGCCAAAGGGTAGTCAGTGAGGACATAATGCGTTCAGACCCTCGTCGTTTCCCGCCTGGATAAGGAGGCTATGCTCGAAATTACGCCTTTGTTGGAGGCCCTAGTGATGATTGCTGTCCCACAAAAATACTTCTGCTTAAACTGAGCACGCATAACATTGTGATTTCCAATCAGGATGGTACTATCGATATCCCTGTTGATGTAAATTCCCGCCATGTTGGTTTGAAATACTCTGAAATACAATTTGAATTCCAATAATACTACTTCCAATTAGGACGAGACTTAGGTTTAGACTGGCTGATTGTGGCTGGGAATTGCCATACTTGTGCTGAGTGTGGCTGGGGAATTTCCATACTTTTATGTATTGGCTATCATGTAAGAAGCACAGCTAGGACTTGTGATTTAATTTAAATGTAGCGCCAACTGTTCATATTTGAATTTCGCGCCAACTGTTAAGGCGGGAAACTGGCTGACTGTGGCTACCATACATGTGCTGAGTCTCACTGGGTGGGGGATTTCCATACCTGTATGTATTGGCTATGTAAGCAGCACAACTAAGAACTGCGATTTAATTTGAATGTAGCGTCAACTGTTAATATTTGAATTTCGCGCCAACTGTTAAGGCGGGAAACTGGCTGACTGTGGGTACCATACATGTGCTTAGTCTGGCTGGGGAATTTCCATAGCTGTATGTATTGGCTATGTAAGCAGCACAACTAAGAATTGCGATTTAATTTGAATGTAGCGCCAACTGTTAATATTTGAATTTCGCGCCAACTGTTAAGGCGTGAAACTGGCTGACTGTGGGTACCATACATGTGCTTAGTCTGGCTGGGGAATTTCCATACATGTATGTATTGGCTGTAAGCAGCACAAACTAATAATTGTGATTTAATTTGAATGTAACACAAATGTATAATATTTGAATTTCGCGCCAACTTTTAAAGCAAAAAAACTGCTTGACTGTGGCTGGAGAATTTATGTACATGTGGGGGAGCCTGGCTGTGCAATTATTTCCATACAAGCTTGTACTGGCTATGTAAGCAGACAGCTACGACTTGTGATTTAATTTTTATGTAGTGCCAACTGTATACAGTATTTGAATTTCGCGCCAACTGCTGAGGAAGGAAACTAGGTAAGGGTTAGGGTTGGGCTTTGGTTAGGGTTAGGGTTAGGGTATAGGGTTAGGGTTAGGGTTAGGGTTAGGGTTAGGGTTAGGGTTAGGGTTTAGGGTTTAGGGTTAGGGTTAAGGTTAGGGTTAAGGTTAGGGTTTAGGGTTTAGGGTTAGGGTTAGGGTTAGGGTTAGGGTTATGGTTTAGGGTTAGGGTTAGGGTTAGGGTTAAGGGTTAGGGTTAGGGTTAGGGTTAGGGTTAGGGTTAGAGTTACGGGTATTCCGCAGTATATGAAGTATATAGTTAAGAGTTGAAATTAATAGGGTAGATAGGTGTCATCGAGACTAAGATACTCTAAAAAATTATGATCTTAACTCCCAGTAGTTTTTGCTCCAGCTGTTTTTAAAATTACCATTTGTTTCGTACATAAAAAAATTCAAAAGCGTCTGGATGAAAAACTAATCATAGTTAAGGATTCATACTTTGGTAAAATGTTAAGTCCGATGGAAGGTACAAAATATGGGAGTTTGAAAGTGTATGTGTAATTAGTGTTTGCTCCAGGCGACTTTGAATTTTTTGATATATACTATATGTACATTATTTGAAAGGGCCTGGAAGGAAGACTAAACTTAGTTAAGCACTCAAACTTGAAAAAAAACTTAAGTTCGGTCCAAAGTCCAAAATATATAGGTGTGAAAGTTTAACTTGAAGTAGTCTTTACTCCAGCCGTTTGTTAATTAACCGTATGTTTGTACAATTTTCTTTGAAAGGGTCTTAAAGAGTAAAGGTTACGATAAGGGTTAGGGTTAGGGTTAGGGTTAGGGGTTGGGGTTAGGGGGTAGGGTTAGGGTTAGGGTTGGGGTTGGGGTTGGGGTTGAGGTTAGGGTTAGGGTTTAGGGTTAGGGTTTAGGATTAGGGTTAGGATTTAGGGTTAGGGTTAGGGTTAGGGTTAGGGTTAGGGTTAGGGTTAGGGTTAGGGTTAGGGTTAGGGTTAGGGTTAGGGTTAGAGTTACGGGTATTCCGCAGTATATGAAGTTTATAGTTAAGAGTTGAAATTCATAGTGTAGATAGGTCTTATCGAGACTAACATAATTCAAAAATTTGAGATCTTAACTCCCAGTAGTTTTTGCTCCAGTCGTTTTTAAATTTACTATTTGTTTTGTATATAAAAAAATTGAAAAGCGTCTGGAAGAAAAACTAATTATAGTTAAGGATTCATACTTTGGTAAAATATTAAGTTTGGTCGAAGGTTCATCATATGGAAGTTTCAAAGTGTTAGTGTAATTAGTCTTTGCTCCAGGCGACTTTGAATTTTTTGATATATACAATATGTACAATATTTGAAAGGGCCTGTAAGGAAGACTAAACTTAGTCAAGCACTCATACTCGAGAAAAAACTTAAGTTTGGTATAAAGTCCAAAATATGTAATTTTCAAAGTCTAACTTGAAGTAGTCTTTACTCCAGCCGTTTTTTAAGTTACCGTATGTTTGTACATAGAAATACTTGAAGGGGTCTGGAAGAAGAACTAATTGTATTGAAGGACTGATACTTGACAAATATGTTGGGTCCGGTAGCAGGTCAAATATATCGGACTTTGAAATTGTAAGTCCAATTAGTCTTCTCTCCAGGCGTCTTTGAAAATTTTCCTTTGTACTATATATACAATATTTGAAAGCGCTTGGAGGGAAAACTAAACTAACTTAAGCACTCATACTTGAGAAAAAACTTAAGTTGGGAACAAATTCCAAAATGTATAAGTTTCAAAGTCTAACTTGAAGTAGTCTTTGCTCCAGCCGTCTTTGAAATTTTCCCTTTACGTCACTACAAAATATTTGAAAGCGGCTGGAAGGAAGACTAATCATAGTTATGCATTCATACTTTCAAAAAAATAATCGGGCGCGTGCACGGTCCAACATATGTTAATTTCAAAATGTAACTCTAATTACTCTTTGCTCCAGCCGTCTTTGAAATTTTCCCTATACATTATAACACAATATTTGAAAGCGGCTGGAAGGAAGACTAATCATAGTTATGCATTTATACTTTCAAACAATAATTGGGCAGGTGCAAGGTCCAACATATGTAAATTTCAAAAAGTAACTTTAATTAGTATTTGCTTTAGCCGTCTTTGAAATTTAATTAGACCAAATTGATGGCTAGACCAGGACCATATATTGAAATGGTCCTGGAACAAAGACTCCGAGGAGTTATGTCCTAATAATCATATATGTTGCACCTAGGGTAGGGAATAACATTATCCAATATTTTCAGATCATGACCATTAGTAGTCTTCTCTTCAGCACTTACTTGCTCTATGCGTGTTAAGTCTATGGAGGAATTCCCATGTGTTATTTCCACATAGAGTTTGTACACGCACTATATTATACCAACGGTGTATTTAGAAATAGTGTCTGGAGCTAAGACTACACGAAGTTAATCCCCTAAACTAATATATCCTCTAGAGCAGACACTGGCTATTAATCTCCTACGTTTTCAAATCATTACTTTTAGTAATCTCGTTTCTAGTCTGTAATTAATTTAACTAGACCAAATTTGAGGGTTAGACCAGGACCAGATTCCAAAAATGTTCCTGGAACAAATGAAGAGTTTGTTTGCAAAAACCGATAAGTCCATATCTGCCAAATGGAGATATTTGCGATTAAAGGTCCAGAAAAATAAAGAGAATAATAAGAAAATTTTTGCTTCTTTTGACCATAACTTTAAAGATTTACCTTTATATGTAGTGACCAATATATAATTTAAAAGGTATTATTTTGTACTTTATGACAGAGACCGTACTTCAAAATCTGCAAAAATGGACTTATCGGTTTTTGCAAACAAACTCTTCAATTACTACTAGGAGTTATGTCCTGAAATTGATATATGTTGTACCAAGGGTAGGGAGTAACATTATCCAAAATGTTCACATCCTAACTGTTGGTAGTCTTCTTTTCAGCACGCACTTACTTTACCCGTGTTATACCTATGGCAATTTCCCCATTGAGTTTGTACATGCATTACAGTATACTATACCAAAGGCTTAGGCTTAGTTAGCTATAACCCGACGTACTGTACTGCTCCAGCCTAATCGACATTACGCATACTCACCGATTGTTGGATTGACCTGTCCCCCAAAGTGTTTCTGACTGACCATCAAGTAGGTCAAAGTCTGGATTAACTCTGCAGGAAGGCTGGGACATGTGCAAGAGTGAGCACATGTTGCAGCCAAAGATAAAAGTCCAAAATGTCAATAGACTTTGTACAGTGTACAAAGTTTATGGAATTCCTAATTCCAAAAACCCATACATTTTGTATATGTGTACTATCCCTATGGGTTTTTCGGACTTAGACATTTTTGCACCCTTCCTTAGGAATTGTACATGTAAGGGTTAGGGATTAGGGGTAAGGGTAAGTGTAAGGGTTAGGGTAAGAGTTTGGTTAGGGTTAGGGTTAGGGTTAGGGTTAGGGTTAGGGGTTAGGGGTCGGGGTTGGGGGTAAGGGTTAGGGTTAGGGTTAGGGTTAGGGTTAGGGTTAGGGTGATGATTAGGGTTAGGGTTAGGGTTAGGGTTGGGTTGGGGTTAGGGTTAGGGTTAGGGTTAGGGTTAGGGTTAGGGTTAGGGTTAGGGTTAGGGTTAGGGTTAGGGTTTAGGGTTTAGGGTTAGGGTTAGGGTTAGGGTTAGGGTTAGGGTTAGGGTTTGGGTTAGGGTTAGGGTTAGGGTTAGGGTTAGGGTTAGGGTTAGGGTTAGGGTTAGGGTTAGGGTTAGTGCTAGGGTTAGGGTTAGGGTTAGGGTTAGGGTTAGGGTTAGGGTTAGGGTTAGGGTTAGGGTTAGGGTTAGGGTTAGGGTTAGGGTTAGGGTTAGGGTTAGAGTTAGGGCATTTGCCAAGGATGAAAAGTGCTAGTTAAGAACCCAAATTTTGTGTATAGGTAGTACACCTGCTAGTTAGTAAATTCCCAAAATTTTGGACCTTAACTCCCATAACTTTTTTTTTGGCGCCATTTTGAATTTTTTTTGGAAAAATTTTCAAAGTATTTTTTCAAAGAAAATTTTTTTTTTAAAAATGCTTAGAATTGTCTGAAACGTGTAAAAAACACATTTTGGGGAAAAAAATTTTCCATAGATTTTGTACACAAATTTTTTTGTGGGAAAACCCCATAGGCTTAGTACATATGTACAAAGCCTATGGGATTTTCGGACTTTCTAAGTATTTTTTCAAGGAATTTTTTTTTTTTTAAATGCTTAGAATTGTCTGAAACGTGTAAAAAACACATTTTGGAAAAAAAAATTTTCCATAGGTTTTGTACACAAATTTTTTTGTGGGAAAACCCCATAGGCTTAGTACATATGTACAAAGCCTATGGGATTTTCGGACTTTCCAAGTTTTTTTTCAAAGAAATTTTTTTTTAAAAATGCTTAGAATTGTCTGAAACGTGTAAAAAACACATTTTGGGGAAAAAAATTTTCCATAGGTTTTGTACACAATTTTTTTTTGTGGGAAAACCCCATAGGCTTAATACATATGTACAAAGCCTATGGGATTTTCGGGTTCGGGTTAGGGTTAGGGTTAGGGTTAGGGTTAGGGTTAGGGTTAGGGTTAGGGTTAGGGTTAGGGTTAGGGTTAGGGCCATGGTTATGACAACTCTGCTACGAGAAATCTACATTTGTGGAACGAGATATCTACTTCTGCTACGAAAATTCTACTATGCTACGGAAAATCTACTATGCTACATTGGATCTACATTTTTGCTACCGGATTTCTACAACTGTGCTACGTAATTCTTACATGCTACGTAAAAACTACATTTGCTGCGTCATGTGTACAGCTCTGCTACGTGCCTTCACTCTCTCGAGAAAGTGTGCTTGTTTTGACATTTTTGAGCGTTAAATTGTCAAATAAGTGTGGATTTTGTTTAGAGAGGACTTCTTCTTTTATGAAAAGTTGATTTTGTGGAGGAAATCGTACATTTAGTTGGTAAGTTTTTAATGAAATCTTGATTTTTCGATTTTGATTCATTTTTGTTAAAAAATGGCGTCTTTTCGCGCATGTTTAGCGTCTTATATCTTTTTCCTCGATCTACGACTTGTTGTAGGGTTTTGTGTCCTGAAAGACAATTTAATTTGGAGTCTTTTCCTGGTTTTTGAATTTTGATAGGCGTTAACAACAAAAAATAAACTCCATATAACCACTCCAATGTCGTTTTCCTATAAAAAAAAGAATCTCGGTGACAAAGATTCATCTTGCTGTTTACGTGAGGCAGACTCGATGAAAGAGCCGGAACTATTTACGTTCTTTTGATACGTAGATTTTCTTCAAAAACTTATCACATTTGGACACTCTGTATTCCCTGAATACTCGTAGTTCCTTCTCCCCAGTCATAAATTCCTAGGAACGAATAATCGTTTTTTATATATCCCTCACCTAGCTTAAAAACCCTATTGTTAATTTTGAGAATTTTGAGGTAAATGTTAGCCTAGACGTCTGCCTGAATCGTCGGGCGAGTGTCTGGTAGCGATCGGTATACAGCTGCAGTACCTCACTGCCTGTTGCAGCTGCGATGCAAACATGCACCTATTTAGATTCCCCCTACTTTATTTCTTAGTTTTAGTTTATTATCGATTAAAAACCTATGCGATATGTTCAGTATGGATGAAATTCATTGTATGAGGTGTCCAGTCACTGGGCAATGGTGAATTAAAAAAGAAAATTCATTGTTTCACACACTATTTTAACTGTCTCAGGACGGATTACTGGGCCAAGTGCTCCCCACAACTACTGGCCTGGCTGCTTGCACCAGTATGGTGGACAGATTGCTGTAGTAGTTGAATAGTGAAGTAGTTTAGATTGACCCCTCCTGTTTTAATTATTTTCTGCTCTATTAACCTGAGACCAACTACGATGAGGAAAGTCAGACTAATATTTATCGGATGTGAGTTCATATGATGCTACGATTCTTTATTTTGCAAATTATAGTGTCCAATGGTAAGTGCTCTTCTGTGTTGAAATTGAATACGGCAAACTGCGTAAAAAATTAGGAAGTTTTAGATTGACCCAACTTTATTTCTTTATTTTTGCTTTTTATTGATTAAAAACCTCTGCGATATGTTCAGTATAGATGAAATTCAATGTATGAGGTGTCCAGTGACTGGGCAACGGTGAATTAAAAGAAAAAATTCACTGTTTCACACACTATATTTTAACTGTCTCAGGACAGGTTACTGGGCCAAGTGCTCCCCACAACTACTGGCCTGGCTGCTTGCACCAATATGGTGGACAGATTGCTGTAGAAGTTGAATAGTGAAGCAGTTTAGATTGACCCCTCCTGTTTTAATTATTTTCTACTCTATATATTAACATGAGATTAACTTTGTTCAGGAAAGTCAGACTAACATTTATCGGAGGTAAGTTCATATGATGCAATGATTCTTTATTTTGCAAATGATAGTGTCCAATTGCAAACTGTGCTTTTCTGTGTTGAAAATGAGTACGGCAAACTGCGTAAAAAAGGAACTTTTAGATTGACCCAACTTTATTTCTTTATTTTTGATTTTTATTGATTAAAAACCTCTGCGATATGTTCAGTATAGATGAAATTCATTGTATGAGGTGTCCAGTCACTGGGCAATGGTGAATTAAAAGAAAAAAAATCATTGTTTCACACACTATTTTAACTGTCTCAGGACAGGTTACTGGGCCAAGTGCTCCCCACAACTACTGGCCTGGCTGCTTGCACCAGTATGGTGGACAGATTACTGTAGAAGTTGAATAGTGAAGCAGTTTAGATGGACCCCTCCTGTTTTAATTATTTCTTGCTCTATTAACATGAGACCAATTATGATGAGGAAAGTCAGACTAACATTTATCATAGGTTAGTAGGTTTTGAGGTAAATGTTAGCCTACAGCGTAGACGTCTGCCTGAATCATTGGGCGAGTGTCTGGTAGTGATCGGTATAACAGATGCAGTACCTCACTGCCTGTTGCAGCTGCGCGCGCGCGATGGAAACATGCACCTACAGTTGTACCAGGTATTTGGATTCCCCCTACTTTATCTCTTATTTTTTGTTTATTATGGAATAAAAACCTCTGCGATATATTCAGTATAGATGAAATTCATTGTATGAGGTGTCCAGTCACTGGGCAATGGTAAATAAAGAATAAAAAAAATAATTGTTTCACACACTATTTTAACTGTCTCAGGATGGGTTACTGGGCCAAGTGCTCCCCACAACTACTGGCCTGGCTGCTTGCACCAGTATGGTGGACAGATTGCTGTAGAAGTTGAATAGTGAAGCAGTTTAGATGGACCCCTCCTGTTTCAATTATTTTTTGCTCTATTATCATGAGACCAACTATGATGAGGAAAGTCAGACTAACATTTATTGGAGGTAAGTTCATATGATATGCTACGATTCTTTATTTTGCAAATCATAGTGTCCAATTGCAAGTGCTTTTTTGTGTTGAAATTGATTACAACAAACTGCGTAAACAAGGAACTTTTAGATTGACCCAACTTTATTTCTTTATTTTTGCTTTTTATTGATTAAAAACCTCAGTGATATGTTCAGTATAGATGAAATTCATTGTATGAGGTGTCCAGAGACTGGGCAATGGTGAATTACAAAAAAAGTCATTGTTTCACACACTATTTTAACTGTCTCAGGACAGGTTACTGGGCCAACTGCTTCCCACAACTACTGGCCTGTCTGCTTGCACCATAAGATTATGGTGGACAGATTGCTGTAGAAGTTGAATAGTGAAGCAGTTTAGATGGACCCCTCCTGTTTTAATTATTTTTTGCTTTATTAGTCTGCGTTCACATAGAAGTGTACTATTCGGGTATTCGGGGCTCGTTTTCGAGGGCACGCGAATAGCTTGAATCGAACGATAGGATTTCCTAACACCGGTTCACATAAGAGCAGCTAGAGCACTATTCGAAATGCCAAATAGCTGCGAATAGTATAGCATAGTGGGAATCGCGCTTGTTCGATTTTCGAGCAGCGTATACCATCCTTCGTTTATGAAATGATGAAAATTTTTTGAAAAAATAGGCATGTAGACCGAGATCCTGGTGCAGTTTAGAAATTGTTCTTGCTGGGATGATTGTGTAGGAGGAAGAAGTAGGGAGTTGATGGTGAGGGTGATGGTGTACTGGGTCGACTTGACGGCGCATAGCGAATAGCGAATAGCGAATACCGTATACTTCTATGTGAACGCAGCCTAAGGCTCCATTCACATAGAAGTATACTATTCGGGTACTCGGTGCTCATTTTCGAGGGCACGCGAATAACTTGAATCGAATGATAGGATTTCCTAACACAGGTTCACATAAGAGGGCACTATTCAAAAGTACCGAATAGCATAGAATAGTATAGCATAGTTGAATTGAGCTTGTTCGATTTTCTTGCAGCGTATACCATCTCTCGTTTATGAAATAATGACAATTATGGTCTGGACTTGCCCTATAGCAAAAATAAGCAGATAGACTGACATTCTGATGCAGTTTAGAAATTGTTAAAAAGATTTGCTGGGATGTAGGAGGAAGAAATCCTCACTGCATGGGATGGTGAGTTGAAGGTGCGGGTGATGGTGTACTGGGTGCCCGAATAGCGAATATCGAATACCGAATACCGTATATTTCTATGTGAACGCAGTCTGAACATGAGACCAACTAGTGATGAGGAAAGTCAGACTCACATTTATAGTAGGTTAGTTCATATGGTGCTACGATTCTTTATTTTGCAAATAATAGTGTCCAATTGCAAGTGTTTTTCTGTGTTGAAATTGAGTACCGGTAAGGCAAACTCTGTAAAAAAGGAACTTTTAGATTGACCTAACTTTATTTCTTTATTTGTGCTTTTTATTGATTAAAAACCTCTGTGATATGTTCAGTATAGATGAAATTCATTGTATGAGGTGTCCAGTCACTAGTCAATGGTGAATTAAAAAAAAAAAATCATAGTTTCACACACTATTTTAACTGTCTCAGGACAGGTTACTGGGCCAAGTGCTCCCCACAACTACTGGCCTGGCTGCTTGCACCAGTGGAGTGGACAGAAGTTGAATAGTGAAGCAGTTATGCTGAAAATATGATCAGACTCGAAGGAACTGATTACAGGTTCGGTGGCATCGTTTATTCCGTGTCACGATGTATCGTGTCTTTCAATCGCACAGTATACGTACAATCAAGTGGTAGTACAGTATTGTACACAACTGTATGTATGGTAGCTTTTAATACACAATCAGAGAATATCTAACATTACAGACCCCTCCTGTTTAAATTTTTTTTTGCTCTATTAACATGAGACCAACTATGATGATGAAAGTCAGACTAACATTTATCATAGGTTAGTTCATATGATGCTACGATTCTTTATTTTGCAAATTATAGTGTCCAATTGCGAGTGCTTTTCTGTGTTGAAATTGAGTAAGGCAAAAAAGGAACTTTTAGATTGACCCGACTTTATTTCTTTATTTTTGCTTTTTATTGATTAAAAACCTCTGCGGTATGTTCAGTTCAGATGAAATTCATTGTATGAGGTGCCAAGTCACTGGGCAATGGTGAATTTAAAAAAAAAATAATTGTTTCACACACTATTTTAACTGTCTCAGGACAGGTTACTGGGCCAAGTGTTCCCCACAACTACACTAACTGGCCTGGCTGCTTGCACCAGTATGGTGGACAGATTGCTGTAGAAGTTGAATAGTGAAGCAGTTTAGATGGACCCCTCCTGTTTTAATTATTTCTTGCTCTATCAACATGAGACCAACTATGATGAGGAAAGTCAGACTCACATTTATTGGAGGTTAGTTCATATGATGCTACGATTCTTTATTTTGCAAATTATAGTGTCCAATTGCAAGTGCTTTTCTGTGTTGAAATTGATTACAACAAACTGCGTAAAAAGGAACTTTTAGATTGACCCAACTTTATTTCTTTATTTTTGCTTTTTATTGATTAAAAACCTCTGCGATATGTTCAGTATGGATGAAATGCATTGTATGAGGTGTCCAGTCACTGGGCAATGGTGAATTAAAAAAAGAAATCATTGTTTCACACACTATTTTAACTGTCTCAGGACAGGTTACTGGGCCAAGTGCTCCCCACAACTACTGGCCTGGCTGCTTGCACCAGTATGGTGGACAGATTGCTATATAGTGAAGCAGTTTAGGTGCACCCCTCCTGTTTTAATTATTTTGATCTGCCGCAGACTCTTAAGCCTCCCTCACTGGCCTGGAAGAGTATGCTGCAAGGTCGCGGCAAGTCTTGCTTTGCAGATGCAGCATTTTGGCTGAACTAAAAATTGGGCCATGACTGTATGGGATCATTATGATATGAAAAATGAGTAGAAGAAGGCAATAGGCACAGCGCTATGCTACTCTTACACATACACATGCACACACGAACATGCATGCATGCGCACACACACACACACACACACACACACACAAATGAATACCTATCAATTTACATAATTGACTGATGACTGATGTGGGTTCGATTCCTGCAAGACTGACTTCATGAATTCACAGTCTATACTGGTGTGCAGTCTCAGTTGTATGTAAATACATACGTACATTTACATGTTACCCATGCTATACAAACATGCATATAGGCCTAACATATTTTAAAGGTAGGGAATCCCATTTGCACGCCTTAAATGAAGAGTTGTATAAATACAGTGGTATGTTGAAGAGAGTATCATATTAGAAACTCCCATAAAGTACTGAAAGTGGAAGGTAACATTTAGTACATTTTTTTGACCGTTAGATTTTGAATTGAATTGTTTTCGGGGCTCACCGTAAATTCCAGTACATTACTAGGCTACCTTTGCAGACCCATGTACTGCATGTGTGTCCATCATGTATATTTTGTGAAGAAAGTTCATAAACACTTACTAACATTTCTATGTACATTCTTGCCACGCACTCTATATGTTATTACATCAGCTCTTGTACTTTTAGATTTGTGTTTATAGATCACAAATACAGAAGAATGCAACAAAAAGGCTTAAGTGTGGCTGACACACAGAACTACTGAGAAGTTGAGTTTTGTGCATTATTCAAATTTTAGATAACTGTTGACTTCCAAATTTCTAAGCAGTGGCCTGAGCAAGTCCCCTGAGGTTCATATTTAATGTTTTGCTGCATTTTGGGAGGTCTGTAAAAGGTATTCCCTACCTTTAAAGTCCAACTGCGAGTGCTTTTCTACGTTGAAATTGAGTCAATTTGTGTTTGTGTGTGTGTGCATGTGTACATGTTTGTATGGTATGGGTGGGTATGATGCAACATCAAACATTAACGTCCTGTGATTAAATGCAACTTTTCATGTGTTTGTGTTTTAGTGTGTGTGTGTGTGTGTGCCATATGGATGGGTATGTACTGGTAACATTGAATATTCACATCTTATACTGTGATCGAACTCTAGGAAGACTGTAAATTCAATAGTCTAATTGAAGTGTTTGTTTGCAAAAACCGATAAGTCCATTTTTAAAGATTTTGAAGTACGGTCTCAATCATAAATTACCGGTACAAAATAATACCTTATAAATGATATATTGTTCACTACTTACAACGTATATGGCCTAAAGGTACATTTTTGAAGTTATGGTCAAAAGAAGCAAAAAATTTCTTATCATTCTCTTTATTTTTCCATTTGGCAAATATGGACTTATCGTTTTTTTGCGAACAAACTCTTCAATTGTTGCTCATGTTCACATATGATATGTTTGGGTACGTATGTATGTATGTATGCATGTATGTGTGAATATAATATTTGGATAGGATGGGTAAGGTTTGGTTAGGTTTTGGGTTAGTATTAAATACCAAGAAAAAAAAATGCCCTTCTTTGTTGTCATATTGTAAGACTCATCCTCTGTTTGAAAAGATTAGTTGTAAATCATATTCATTGTTAGTAGACATAGCAACAGTGTCTTGTTCCTTTATCAATTGACATGGTGGCCAGCTTAATCCCTTATCCAAATTGCTTTCAGACTCATGTACCGGCAACAGTTCAGTGTGTCTTTATCTGTCACTCTTTCAATATGCTCCTTCCTATTGTGTTTATGAATCATGTATAATGCAGTTTCATCTCTTGAGTTATAGGGATCATACAGTTTTAGTTGAGACTTATTTTCACGTTTCTCACATTTTTGGTGAGATTAATGAGAAATCTCTTATGAAATATGAAAGAGCATGTAATTCTATGAGGAATTCAACATTTATTTTAATGAAAATTGGTTTTGAAATGGCTAAGATATCCAAAAAAGAGCGATTCTAATTAAGTGTGGGACCCACACTTAATTATGATCACTTTGTTTTACTTTGTTTTTGGATGTATCAGTCATTCCAAACCCGACATTCATCAAATAAACTTTGAATTCCTCTTTAAATGGTATGCTCTGTACAATATCATATGTGTTTTCTTGGTATCTCACAAAAAGTTAAAAGCCCAATTCTCATCTCCACCAATGCTGTTCCATCCCTTTAATTCTTCACTACCATCCTGCCCAGTTACATAACCATTTCCATGACAACCACATTCCACTCTATCCCCGGTCAGCCATTCTCACGGTCATCCAACATTCCATTCCCTGGACACCCACATGCTACTATCTGGTCATCTCATTTGCCATTCCCCACACAAACTGCTGAATCTGTATGTAACCAGTGTTCTGACTATCTGAAAAAATAGGCACTTTGCTGTAATGTCGTTAGACATTCTTTGATTGTGTATTAAAAGCTACCATACAGTTGTGTACACTGTACTCTGAACACTTGATTGTATACTGATGTGCGATTGAAAGACACGATACATCGTCAGGTGCTGACTGTAGTACGAGTACGATGCCACCGAACTCGTAACCAGTGCAGTTTTACCGAGTCCGATCATATTTCCAGCGTATTTGTATCACACAAATATCACATTGGCAACAAGAATGACCAACAATGGCATCTTTGGCAATTGTGCACTTTACGGCCCTATATTATCGGTACCTCATTCGCCGTATGCCAGGGTGATATCCCATGAACCACCACGCACTGATCAGCTGGCGAGCTTCTCTTGCTGTATGGACCGCCGTTTGACAAGTGATAAGGTCACTAAAAGCCCGCCTGGAGTTTAGGGGCACAAGACAATTGTGACCCTACAACAATATAATTTGATCATAAAAATTGTTTAACGGTATTCTTACATGTTTCAGCTTCCTAGCGCCGTCATTACAGATCAAATGCAGCGTACAAAATTGAATTTACAACCACAAATATTGTCAGATGCACTAGAAAACAGCGATGTACCGAGACTCGTTCGTCGATCGCTGAGCATCATCGGCGCGCACGCATTCGCCTGGTATACGTGCACTCCCTACTGAAGTGAGCGCACAATCCGCCGACATCGCCTATGTATGGTGGCTTTAAGCGGCCAAGAACCACAGGAAAATGGCGGCTGTTTTGATCATGGCGGATCGTAATGGTAATTGTGAACCGATTTTCACCACACTTCCAGGGTTTGTTCTCAATGAAGTAAGAAAAAAATATCACTTTGGGGGCGAAGGTCAAAGGTCAAGTGGATCTTAAAATGATTAAAGTTAAATCTCCCATGCAGTATAGGGCCTAACTTAAGAACGGATCATTTTTTTCACAAAACTCTCAGGGTGTGTTAACAATGAAGTGAGGAAGAAACCATTTTTATTTAGGGAGTCACGAAAATTAAGGTCAAAGGTCAAATGTCACAGAGGTCATAAGTACATAAAGTGTGCTTAATCTCCCAATAACTCAAGAGTTAGTGGTCGGATTTCCACCATGTGCACTAGTAAAGTGTCTTAATGATTTGGCCCAAGTGCGAAAGAAACAATTTAATTTTAGGGTCAGTTGGGGGTCATTAGGTCAAAGATCAAAGGACATGTATGGGGTCATAACTTGACATTCAATGATAGTGATCTTTCTTTCACTCGATGCAAAATTTGGGGGTCATGATTTCGAGTTCCAAGGTCAAGTACCGGTACCTGAAATGTGTAAAAATTAACAAAAATCGTCCTCTCACAGAACTCAAAATACGTGCCAACCTTGTCATTTTTTTTTCATATGTTCTGAAAGAGCAATTATTCTTTACGTTAATCTATAAAGCAAATATGCGGAGACCACAGACTTAATCTTACTAGTAATCTCCCAACAGCTCAAGAACGGGTAATCGGTTTTTCATTAAACATGGTGTCTTAATTATGAAGAAAAGATGTTATTGGGGTATTAGCTAGCAGGTCGAATGTACAGATCTTAAGGTTAAAAAAGAACATTATAACAATAAGCACTATCCCTTTTTACTAAAGAACAGAATATATGGACTTGCAGGATGTGTTATAATGCCAAATCTGTACCTGACAGTTTTCCTTCAAATAAGAGCAAAAATGGAAGAAACCTGTTTAAGGGAGTTCTCAAAAGAAATCAATAAATAATGCCTGTGTTCTAACTTCAAATCTTGTCAACCCCTCATTCTGTGGAAATATCAAATACTTAAAAGATGAGTTTGCAAAGATTGGCGAATATGTACGACGGCCATTCAGCGTCAGAACTGAGTTTGGGAGCTATAAGACAAAGAAGAAGAAGAAGAAGAAGAAGAAGAAGAAGATATTATAGACACACTTTTATTTTTGTCTTGTCAAGTGGTATAATGCCTTCAAATCCTATACAATTAACATGGCATCTCGAAAATTCCCTAATTTCCGTTGATTATGACATGAATATCAAGATTTTTCTGTCAATGTTTGAACGAAATCAGGGAAAGCATAAAGGGCCGGCGGAGAAATTAGGTGGAGATAGTGTATCTGCATGTAACTGTTTAAAAGTTCCCTTGGAAGAAATGGTTCTTCTTATGTGACACCATATCCGTCCGAATTCGATAGGAAATACTTGTCTTGACAATGGACGACGTTTGTGAAAAAAAAATATATATGAATAGTTGGCAGCAATAAAAAGTCAGAAATGACTCGTTGTTCTGGGACAATAGTCCTTTATATAAAGCACACTGTCTTCGGGTAACGTCTCTGAGAGCTATAGAAATGATCCCCCCCCCCCCATATCGAATTATAATATACCATATTTATTGAAATTGAGGTACATGTACACTGTATTCAATGAAGATAGCTTACATATCCATCATTTTCTGCTAAACGATACAAAGACGCTTCTGACAAAGTTTGTTTGAAATTAACACGATGATGAAGTAATTACAATTTTGTCAACTTGTTTGTTTGTTTCTTTTTCATCTCAGTAACATTATTGGTGTATTACCAGTTTGTTTTATTTTTATTTGCTCAGTAGCCTATTTTTCATTCGGTTTATGGGCAGTTTGTGTAATGATTGTTTGGTCAACTAAACCCGTTTTGGTCACATTTTATGAAGAATCTAATTTCATCTTGTGTAATGGCAATGTCTGATTTCCATGTGGATACAAGTTAATTCGTTTAGTTTCCAGTTCGAAGCGCGGTATATTTAGATAACTCAATCTTTTCACTCGAGTAGAAAGCAAAAATTATTGACCAAAATTGCTCTACCTTTTTTTTTTTTTTTCAAATAGAACATACAAACTGCAATTTAACCCCTCAATTATATTTTTTCCATTTTCTACATTTAATTGAAAACACAACACGTTCAAAAAGCAATTCCATCTTTGCGTTTCAATAGACAGAGGAAAGTACAAAACCGACCCCTATTTTCCATTGTTCTATTTTTCATTTGGAATATGAAATAGAAAGTCGAAGACGGCCCTCATCGTTCAAAAGTGCGCACGCGGGAATAGAATGCTGCGTGCATTTCGGCCAATATTACGATTAAGTCTAATTCTAATTTAGGGCAGCAATTACCAATACAGCTACTCTTATATTTCGTCTAGTATGTCCATGGGATCAGCTAAGTTTCTGTTTTGCATGTCATTGTGAATACGTTATTTAAAAAAAAATTAACCAGCCAAGTGTCGGCATAGTTTTATGAATTCATTTCATGGATAAATTGGACGAGAAATATATTAAGAGGGAGAGAGAGAGAGAGAGAGAAAGAAAATGAAAGACATAGAACAATCCATAATACTTTGAATTAAGTTTTGAATATAAGATGTGTATACATTATAATCATAAATGCAGGAGAACGTCTTCATAAGGTTTTAAATATAAGGTAGTGAAATTGATTTAAAAAACAGAAATAAGTCTTCGCTTGTGAGAACGAGACAATATTGTTTGACGACAATGGCACGTAATGGATTTGTAGAAAGATCGTGGCTGTTATTATCGTTAACACTTCTGCCAGTCTCAATATCTCACCTAGACATGGATTTGATACACTGTAGTTATTCACAGAGCCTGTTCATGCAACTGCAAACTCGCGTCCATCCACACGAGCATAATATGGTTTATGTTTGTAGACACAATCAGTGAAATGAATAACAGAAATGGGATAGAGATGTGCTCTATGATGATAATGGCTTTAGGTTTTTCGTTGTAAATATTTCGAAGAAAAACAAAAACAAAAACAGAAAACCCAGACCTGAAGAAAATATTTCAAAATTGCCCACTATATAGGGCCTACTAGGCCTTTACAGAAATTCATTAAAAGATATAATAGAAAAACGTGTGGACCCCCCACATATTATATGTATATATATATATACATAATGTCTGTATATATATATATATATATATATATATTATACATATTAATATATATATATATATATATATATATATGTGTGTGTGTGTGTGTGTGTGTGTGTGTGTATTAATGTACCAGCATACATGAACGGTATTCATTACCGCAAGACAATATGGAAATCTGTGTATGATCTCTGGTTCTCATGTACCAACCGACACACACAAGCACATACGCACATGATTACATCGTTATATACACAAAATAATGAGCGTGCACCCACACAGAGATAAGTAAAATATTAATGCGGGAAAGAGCAACTTTCGATGGCAAGGTTTTTTTTAATGACGGCTATGTCTTAACATATAATCGCCGAACAACGTAACTTGAACATACTGTATGAAACACTTTGACTGAACTGTCATTTTTTTTTATTTCTGGCTGTTTAGTCTGCTGTTAGCACAATATACCTCACATGGACGCATGTAGGAGAACAGAGGATGGCACGTGTACTCAGGTACATGATAAATGGGACTTACATAATTATACATGTTTAGCTTTGCATCCCCACTTGCGAATTTCAAATTATGTAGGGCCTACATGTACAAGCTCTCGATCTCCAAGGCTGATAGATACATATAGAGTCAAAATACTTAAATTTGTACTTTGGTTTTAAGCAACCTCTCACTTCATCCAACCAATTATGTAAAACACAGCTGTCTTTTCTTACTTAAGCTTCACAACAAAATTGGTAATGATAATAATGATTATTTTCAACAAAGAATATGAAGTGTGTTTTTTTCTTTTGCGTACGGTCGTGAACAAAAATTGAAATATGGCCAGTATGGGAACACTTTTCGTTATTAAAAACAAGACGACCATAAGCTCCGTCATCTTTCTCGCATAGACCGATGTCACTAACTATTGTCACACGAATACAAAGTAAAGAACAAAAACAAACAGGAATATTGACTCCCTTCAGAATAATTCGTCATTCAATTCTAGAAATATCAAATGTGATGTCAGCTGTAAAAGACTAGCCATCACTCAGGATATGGTTTATCAATGGAGAACTATGATGTGCATGGAGAGTAGACCCTGTACCATTTGTCGGGATGAATGATTTTTACCGACTGTTGCGATAGATAACTTGCGCAGGTGCATCGAACAAATAAAGAAAACAAATGAAACTAAAGCAAGATGATAGCAGTATAATCAGAGAAGACAATAAAATAATGGAAGGCAGGTGAAAGGCTGATGACAAGTACTGCGCCAAACAATGAAAACCTCGGAAAACGTGTGAAAATTACACACACACACACACATACACTCCCTCTCTATCTCTGTCCGTTGCATGTCAAGACATAACGTTTGGCAGTGGTTGTTGGGCTTTGCTTTTCACTCATTATGCTTTCATTTATTTTTTTTTAATTCAGGAGGAATTGGAGGTTTGCTACTTCAGGATTACAAAATGTTTAGTAAAGCGTAATCATGATAAATTTATTCAAATGAATGTTATAAGTGTTATTGACACATACAGACAGAGTTTCTTTTTATATATCACAGAAGGATGTACAACGACACGCATGTATTACGCATTCAGACTGTATTTAGACTATTGACGCGTGGCTTACACATAAACATTTATCATGCATATTCTGTAAAGGAAGAAAATAAAACATAACATATCAAAATTTGATTTTTTTTTTTCGAGTGCTACGAATTTTCATGGATTACCAGAGGAGTTGTGTATAGCGTAAGTATTTAATAACTTGTTGTATTGAACCATCAATGAAAAAGTAATAGATCGCATTCCCGGACACTGCATAGTTCATCAGCAAAGAAAACAAAAAGAAAACACATCAATAATTTCAAGGGCAATGTCATAAGCCGTCATTTTGGTGTACAAAGCCTATGGGGTTGTAACGGGGGAGGGGTCAGAGGCAAAAAAAGCGTTCCGCTTTGAAGATAACTAAATTGATGTCAAGATAAACCTATGGAAGTTGTAGTCTGATATCTCCTTCACACATTCTAATCGATTTCATAAGATGAAAAGTTGGTTCAGGTCCGTAGAATTCATAATTTCAAGAGCAATGTCATAAGCCGTCATTTTGGTGTACAAAGCCTATGGGGTTATAGCCGGGGAGGGGTCAGAGGCAAAAAAAGCGTTCCGCTTTGAAGATAACTAAACTGATGTCAAGATAAACCTATAGAAGTTGTAGTCTGATATCTCCTTCACACATTCTAATCGATTTCATGAGATGAAAAGTTGTTTCAGGTCCGTAGAATTCATAATTTCAAGAGCAATGTCATAAGCCGTCATTTTGGTGTACAAAGCCTATGGGGTTATAGCCGGGGAGGGGTCAGAGGAAAAAAAAGCGTTCCGCTTTGACGATAACTAAATTGATGTCAAGATAAACCTATAGAAGTTGTAGTCTGATATCTCCTTCACACATTCTAATCGATTTCATAAGACGAAAAGTTGTTTCAGGTCCGTAGAATTCATAATTTCAAGGGCAATGTCATAAGCCGTCATTTTGGTGTACGAAGCCTAAGGGGTTGTAACGGGGGAGGGGTCAGAGGCAAAAAAAGCGTTCCGCTTTGAAGATAAGTAAATTGATGTCAAGATAAACCTATAGAAGTTGTAGTCTGATATCTCCTTCACACATTCTAATCGATTTCGTGAGATGAAAAGTTGTTTCAGGTCCGTAGAACTCATAATTTCAAGAGCAATGTCATAAGCCGTCATTTTGGTGTACAAAGCCTAAGGGGTTATAGCCGGGGAGGGGTCAGAGGCAAAAAAAAGCGTTCCGCTTTGAAGATAACTAAATTGATGTCAAGATAAACCTATAGAAGTTGTAGTCTGATATCTCCTTCACATATTCTAATCGATTTCATACGATGAAAAGTTGTCTCAGGCCCGTAGAATTCATAATTTCAAGAGCAATGTCATAAGCCGTCATTTTGGTGTACAAAGCCTAGGGGTTATAGCCGGGGAGGGGTCAGAGGCAAAAAAAAGCGTTCCGCTTTGAAGATAACTAAATTGATGTCAAGATAAACCTATAGAAGTTGTAGTCTGATATCTCTTTCACACATTCTAATCGATTTCATGAGATGAAAAGTTGTTTATGGTCCGTAGAATTCATAATTTCAAGAGCAATGTCATAAGCCGTCATTTTGGTGTACAAAGCCTAGGGGGTTATAGCCGGGGAGGGGTCAGAGGCAAAAAAAAGCGTTCCGCTTTGACGATAACTAAATTGATGTCAAGATAAACCTATAGAAGTTGTAGTCTGATATCTCCTTCACACATTCTAATCGAATTCATAAGACGAAAAGTTGTTTCAGGTCCGTAGAATTCATAATTTCAAGGGCAATGTCATAAGCCGTCATTTTGGTGTACGAAGCCTATGGGGTTGTAACGGGGGAGGGGTCAGAGGCAAAAAAAGCGTTCCGCTTTGAAGATAAGTAAATTGATGTCAAGATAAACCTATAGAAGTTGTAGTCTGATATCTCCTTCACACATTCTAATCGATTTCGTGAGATGAAAAGTTGTTTCAGGTCCGTAGAATTCATAATTTCAAGAGCAATGTCATAAGCCGTCATTTTGGTGTACAAAGCCTAAGGGGTTATAGCCGGGGAGGGGTCAGAGGCAAAAAAAGCGTTCCGCTTTGAAGATAACTAAATTGATGTCAAGATAAACCTATAGAAGTTGTAGTCTGATATCTCCTTCACACATTCTAATCGATTTCATACGACGAAAAGTTGTTTCAGGTCCGTAGAATTCATAATTTCAAGGGCAATGTCATAAGCCGTCATTTTGGTGTACGAAGCCTAAGGGGTTGTAACGGGGGAGGGGTCAGAGGCAAAAAAAAGCGTTCCGCTTTGAAGATAACTAAATTGATGTCAAGATAAACCTATAGAAGTTGTAGTCTGATATCTCCTTCACACATTCTAATCGATTTCGTGAGATGAAAAGTTGTTTCAGGTCCGTAGAATTCATAATTTCAAGAGCAATGTCATAAGCCGTCATTTTGGTGTACAAAGCCTAAAGGGGTTATAGCCGGGGAGGGGTCAGAGGCAAAAAAAGCGTTCCGCTTTGAAGATAACTAAATTGATGTCAAGATAAACCTATAGAAGTTGTAGTCTGATATCTCCTTCACATATTCTAATCGATTTCATAAGATGAAAAGTTGTCTCAGGTCCGTAGAATTCATAATTTCAAGGGCAATGTCATAAGCCGTCATTTTGGTGTACAAAGCCTATGGGGTTATAGTCGGGGAGGGGTCAGAGGCAAAAAAGCGTTCCGCTTTGAAGATAACTAAATTGATGTCAAGATAAACCTATAGAAGTTGTAGTCTGATATCTCCTTCACACATTCTAATCGATTTCATAAGACGAAAAGTTGTTTCAGGTCCGTAGAATTCATAATTTCAAGGGCAATGTCATAAGCCGTCATTTTGGTGTACAAAGCCTATGGGGTTGTAACGGGGGAGGGGTCAGAAGCAAAAAAAGCGTTCCGCTTTGAAGATAAGTAAATTGATGTCAAGATAAACCTATAGAAGTTGTAGTCTGATATCTCCTTCACACATTCTAATCGATTTCATAAGATGAAAAGTTGTTTCAGGTCCGTAGAATTCATAATTTCAAGAGCAATGTCATAAGCCGTCATTTTGGTGTACAAAGCCTATGGGGTTATAGCCGGGGAGGGGTCAGAGGCAAAAAAAGCGTTCCGCTTTGACGATAACTAAATTGATGTCAAGATAAACCTATAGAAGTTGTAGTCTGATATCTCCTTCACACATTCTAATCGATTTCATAAGACGAAAAGTTGTTTCAGGTCCTTGGAATTCATAATTTCAAGGGCAATGTCATAAGCCGTCATTTTGGTGTACGAAGCCTAAGGGGTTGTAACGGGGGAGGGGTCAGAGGCAAAAAAAGCGTTCCGCTTTGAAGATAAGTAAATTGATGTCAAGATAAACCTATAGAAGTTGTAGTCTGATATCTCCTTCACACATTCTAATCGATTTCGTGAGATGAAAAGTTGTTTCAGGTCCGTAGAATTCATAATTTCAAGAGCAATGTCATAAGCCGTCATTTTGGTGTACAAAGCCTAAGGGGTTATAGCAGGGGAGGGGTCAGAGGCAAAAAAAGCGTTCCGCTTTGAAGATAACTAAATTGATGTCAAGATAAACCTATAGAAGTTGTAGTCTGATATCTCCTTCACATATTCTAATCGATTTCATAAGATGAAAAGTTGTCTCAGGTCCGTAGAATTCATAATTTCAAGAGCAATGTCATAAGCCGTCATTTTGGTGTACAAAGCCTAAGGGTTATAGCCGGGGAGGGGTCAGAGGCAAAAAAAGCGTTCCGCTTTGAAGATAACGAAATTGATGTCAAGATAAACCTATAGAAGTTGTAGTCTGATATCTCCTTCACACATTCTAATCGATTTCATGAGATGAAAAGTTGTTTCAGGTCCGTAGAATTCATAATTTCAAGAGCAATGTCATAAGCCGTCATTTTGGTGTACAAAGCCTATGGGGTTATAGCCGGGGAGGGGTCAGAGGCAAAAAAAAGCGTTCCGCTTTGACGATAACTAAATTGATGTCAAGATAAACCTATAGAAGTTGTAGTCTGATATCTCCTTCACACATTCTAATCGATTTCATACGACGAAAAGTTGTTTCAGGTCCGTAGAATTCATAATTTCAAGGGCAATGTCATAAGCGGTCATTTTGGTGTACAAAGCCTATGGGGTTGTAACGGGGGAGGGGTCAGAGGAAAAAAAAGCGTTCCGCTTTGAAGATAACTAAATTGATGTCAAGATAAACCTATGGAAGTTGTAGTCTGATATCTCCTTCACACATTCTAATCGATTTCATACGACGAAAAGTTGTTTCAGGTCCGTAGAATTCATAATTTCAAGGGCAATGTCATAAGCGGTCATTTTGGTGTACAAAGCCTATGGGGTTGTAACGGGGGAGGGGTCAGAGGAAAAAAAAGCGTTCCGCTTTGAAGATAACTAAATTGATGTCAAGATAAACCTATGGAAGTTGTAGTCTGATATCTCCTTCACACATTCTAATCGATTTCATACGACGAAAAGTTGTTTCAGGTCCGTAGAATTCATAATTTCAAGGGCAATGTCATAAGCGGTCATTTTGGTGTACAAAGCCTATGGGGTTGTAACGGGGGAGGGGTCAGAGGCAAAAAAAAGCGTTCCGCTTTGAAGATAACTAAATTGATGTCAAGATAAACCTATGGAAGTTGTAGTCTGATATCTCCTTCACACATTCTAATCGATTTCATAAGACGAAAAGTTGTTTCAGGTCCGTAGAACTCATAATTTCAAGGGCAATGTCATAAGCCGTCATTTTGGTGTACAAAGCCTAAGCGGTTGTAACGAGGGAGGGGTCAGAGGCAAAAAAAGCGTTCCCCTTTGAAGATAACTAAATTGATGTCAAGATAAACCTATGGAAGTTGTAGTCTGATATCTCCTTCACACATTCTAATCGATTTCATAAGATGAAAAGTTGTTTCAGGTCCGTAGAATTCATAATTTCAAGAGCAATGTCATAAGTCGTCATTTTGGTGTACAAAGCCTATGGGGTTAAAGCCGGGGAGGGGTCAGAGGCAAAAAAAGCGTTCCGCTTTGACGATAACTAAATTGATGTCAAGATAAACCTATAGAAGTTGTAGTCTGATATCTCCTTCACACATTCTAATCGATTTCATAAGATGAAAAGTTGTTTCAGGTCCGTAGAATTCATAATTTCAAGGGCAATGTCATATTAGCGGTCATTTTGGTGTACAAAGCCTATGGGGTTGTAACGGGGGAGGGGTCAGAGGCAAGAAAGCGTTCCGCTTTGAAGATAACTAAATTGATGTCAAGATAAACCTATAGAAGTTGTAGTCTGATATCTCCTTCACACATTCTAATCGATTTCATCAGACGAAAAGTTGTTTCAGGTCCGTAGAACTCATAATTTCAAGGGCAATGTCATAAGCCGTCATTTTGGTGTACAAAGTCTATGCGGTTGTAACGGGGGAGGGGTCAGAGGCAAAAAAGCGTTCCGCTTTGAAGATAACTAAATTGATGTCAAGATAAACCTATAGAAGTTGTAGTCTGATATCTCCTTCACACATCCTAATCGATTTCATAAGATGAAAAGATGTTTCAGGTCCGTAGAATTCATAATTTCAAGAGCAATGTCATAAGCCGTCATTTTCGTGTACAAAGCCTATGGGGTTATAGCCGGGGAGGGGTCAGAGGTAAAAAAAGCGTTCCGCTTTGACGATAACTAAATTGATGTCAAGATAAACCTATAGAAGTTGTAGTCTGATATCTCCTTCACACATTCTAGTCGATTTCATAAGACGAAAAGTTGTTTGAGGTTCGTAGAATTCATAATTTCAAGAGCAATGTCATAAGCCGTCATTTTGGTGTACAAAGCCTATGGGGTTAAAGCCGGGGAGGGGTCAGAGGCAAAAAAAGCGTTCCGCTTTGACGATAACTAAATTGATGTCAAGATAAACCTATAGAAGTTGTAGTCTGATATCTCCTTCACACATTCTAATCGATTTCATAAGATGAAAAGTTGTTTCAGGTCCGTAGAATTCATAATTTCAAGGGCAATGTCATATTAGCGGTCATTTTGGTGTACAAAGCCTATGGGGTTGTAACGGGGGAGGGGTCAGAGGCAAGAAAGCGTTCCGCTTTGAAGATAACTAAATTGATGTCAAGATAAACCTATAGAAGTTGTAGTCTGATATCTCCTTCACACATTCTAATCGATTTCATCAGACGAAAAGTTGTTTCAGGTCCGTAGAACTCATAATTTCAAGGGCAATGTCATAAGCCGTCATTTTGGTGTACAAAGTCTATGCGGTTGTAACGGGGGAGGGGTCAGAGGCAAAAAAGCGTTCCGCTTTGAAGATAACTAAATTGATGTCAAGATAAACCTATGGAAGTTGTAGTCTGATATCTCCTTCACACATTCTAATCGATTTCATAAGACGAAAAGTTGTTTCAGGTCCGTAGAACTCATAATTTCAAGGGCAATGTCATAAGCCGTCATTTTGGTGTACAAAGCCTAAGCGGTTGTAACGAGGGAGGGGTCAGAGGCAAAAAAAGCGTTCCCCTTTGAAGATAACTAAATTGATGTCAAGATAAACCTATGGAAGTTGTAGTCTGATATCTCCTTCACACATTCTAATCGATTTCATAAGATGAAAAGTTGTTTCAGGTCCGTAGAATTCATAATTTCAAGAGCAATGTCATAAGCCGTCATTTTGGTGTACAAAGCCTATGGGGTTAAAGCCGGGGAGGGGTCAGAGGATAAAAAAGCGTTCCGCTTTGACGATAACTAAATTGATGTCAAGATAAACCTATAGAAGTTGTAGTCTGATATCTCCTTCACACATTCTAATCGATTTCATAAGATGAAAAGTTGTTTCAGGTCCGTAGAATTCATAATTTCAAGGGCAATGTCATATTAGCGGTCATTTTGGTGTACAAAGCCTATGGGGTTGTAACGGGGGAGGGGTCAGAGGCAAGAAAGCGTTCCGCTTTGAAGATAACTAAATTGATGTCAAGATAAACCTATAGAAGTTGTAGTCTGATATCTCCTTCACACATTCTAATCGATTTCATCAGACGAAAAGTTGTTTCAGGTCCGTAGAACTCATAATTTCAAGGGCAATGTCATAAGCCGTCATTTTGGTGTACAAAGTCTATGCGGTTGTAACGGGGGAGGGGTCAGAGGCAAAAAAGCGTTCCGCTTTGAAGATAACTAAATTGATGTCAAGATAAACCTATAGAAGTTGTAGTCTGATATCTCCTTCACACATTCTAATCGATTTCATAAGATGAAAAGATGTTTCAGGTCCGTAGAATTCATAATTTCAAGAGCAATGTCATAAGCCGTCATTTTCGTGTACAAAGCCTATGGGGTTATAGCCGGGGAGGGGTCAGAGGTAAAAAAAGCGTTCCGCTTTGACGATAACTAAATTGATGTCAAGATAAACCTATAGAAGTTGTAGTCTGATATCTCCTTCACACATTCTAGTCGATTTCATAAGACGAAAAGTTGTTTGAGGTTCGTAGAATTCATAATTTCAAGGGCAATGTCATAAGCCGTCATTTTCTTGTACAAAGCCTATGGGGTTGTAACGGGGGAGGGGTCAGAGGAAAAAAAGCGTTCCGATTTGAAGATAACTAAATTGATGTCAAGATAAACCTATAGAAGTTGTAGTCTGATATCTCCTTCACACATTCTAATCGATTTCATAAGACGAAAAGTTGTTTCAGGTCCGTAGAATTCATAATTTCAAGGGCAATGTCATAAGCCGTCATTTTGGTGTACAAAGCCTATGGGGTTGTAACGGGGGAGGGGTCAGAGGCAAAAAAAGCGTTCCGCTTTGAAGATAACTAAATTGATGTCAAGATAAACCTATGGAAGTTGTAGTCTGATATCTCCTTCACACATTCTAATCGATTTCATAAGATGAAAAGTTGGTTCAGGTCCGTAGAATTCATAATTTCAAGAGCAATGTCATAAGCCGTCATTTTGGTGTACAAAGCCTATGGGGTTATAGCCGGGGAGGGGTCAGAGGCAAAAAAAGCGTTCCGCTTTGACGATAACTAAATTGATGTCAAGATAAACCTATAGAAGTTGTAGTCTGATATCTCCTTCACACATTCTAATCGATTTCATAAGATGAAAAGTTGTTTCAGGTCCGTAGAATTCATAATTTCAAGGGCAATGTCATATTAGCGGTCATTTTGGTGTACAAAGCCTATGGGGTTGTAACGGGGGAGGGGTCAGAGGCAAAAAAAGCGTTCCGCTTTGAAGATAACTAAATTGATGTCAAGATAAACCTATAGAAGTTGTAGTCTGATATCTCCTTCACACATTCTAATCGATTTCATCAGACGAAAAGTTGTTTCAGGTCCGTAGAACTCATAATTTCAAGGGCAATGTCATAAGCCGTCATTTTGGTGTACAAAGCCTAGGCGGTTGTAACGGGGGAGGGGTCAGAGGCAAAAAAGCGTTCCGCTTTGAAGATAACTAAATTGATGTCAAGATAAACCTATAGAAGTTGTAGTCTGATATCTCCTTCACACATTCTAATCGATTTCATAAGATGAAAAGATGTTTCAGGTCCGTAGAATTCATAATTTCAAGAGCAATGTCATAAGCCGTCATTTTGGTGTACAAAGCCTATGGGGTTATAGCCGGGGAGGGGTCAGAGGTAAAAAAAGCGTTCCGCTTTGACGATAACTAAATTGATGTCAAGATAAACCTATAGAAGTTGTAGTCTGATATCTCCTTCACACATTCTAGTCGATTTCATAAGACGAAAAGTTGTTTGAGGTTCGTAGAATTCATAATTTCAAGGGCAATGTCATAAGCCGTCATTTTCTTGTACAAAGCCTATGGGGTTGTAACGGGGGAGGGGTCACAGAAAAAAAAAGCGTTCCGATTTGAAGATAACTAAATTGATGTCAAGATAAACCTATAGAAGTTGTAGTCTGATATCTCCTTCACACATTCTAATCGATTTCATAAGACGAAAAGTTGTTTCAGGTTCGTAGAATTCATAATTTCAAGGGCAATGTCATAAGCCGTCATTTTGGTGTACAAAGCCTATGGGGTTGTAACGGGGGAGGGGTCAGAGGCAAAAAAAGCGTTCCGCTTTGAAGATAACTAAATTGATGTCAAGATAAACCTATAGAAGTTGTAGTCTGATATCTCCTTCACACATTCTAATCGATTTCATCAGACGAAAAGTTGTTTCAGGTCCGTAGAACTCATAATTTCAAGGGCAATGTCATGAGCCGTCATTTTGGTGTACAAAGCCTAGGCGGTTGTAACGGGGGAGGGGTCAGAGGCAAAAAAGCGTTCCGCTTTGAAGATAACTAAATTGATGTCAAGATAAACCTATAGAAGTTGTAGTCTGATATCTCCTTCACACATTCTAATCGATTTCATAAGATGAAAAGATGTTTCAGGTCCGTAGAATTCATAATTTCAAGAGCAATGTCATAAGCCGTCATTTTGGTGTACAAAGCCTATGGGGTTATAGCCGGGGAGGGGTCAGAGGTAAAAAAAGCGTTCCGCTTTGACGATAACTAAATTGATGTCAAGATAAACCTATAGAAGTTGTAGTCTGATATCTCCTTCACACATTCTAGTCGATTTCATAAGACGAAAAGTTGTTTGAGGTTCGTAGAATTCATAATTTCAAGGGCAATGTCATAAGCCGTCATTTTCTTGTACAAAGCCTATGGGGTTGTAACGGGGGAGGGGTCACAGAAAAAAAAAGCGTTCCGATTTGAAGATAACTAAATTGATGTCAAGATAAACCTATAGAAGTTGTAGTCTGATATCTCCTTCACACATTCTAATCGATTTCATAAGACGAAAAGTTGTTTCAGGTTCGTAGAATTCATAATTTCAAGGGCAATGTCATAAGCCGTCATTTTGGTGTACAAAGCCTATGGGGTTGTAACGGGGGAGGGGTCAGAGGCAAAAAAAGCGTTCCGCTTTGAAGATAACTAAATTGATGTCAAGATAAACCTATAGATGTTGTAGTCTGATATCTCCTTCACACATTCTAATCGATTTCATGAGATGAAAAGTTGTTTCAGGTCCGTAGAATTCATAATTTCAAGAGCAATGTCATAAGCCGTCATTTTGGTGTACAAAGCCTATGGGGTTATAGCCGGGGAGGGGTCAGAGGCAAAAAAAGCGTTCCGCTTTGAAGATAACTAAATTGATGTCAAGATAAACCTATAGAAGTTGTAGTCTGATATCTCCTTCACACATTCTAATCGATTTCATAAGACGAAAAGTTGTTTCAGGTCCGTAGAATTCATAATTTCAAGGGCAATGTCATAAGCGGTCATTTTGGTGTACAAACCCTATGGGGTTGTAACGGGGGAGGGGTCAGAGGCAAAAAAAGCGTTCCGCTTTGAAGATAACTAAATTGATGTCAAGATAAACCTATAGAAGTTGTAGTCTGATATCTCCTTCACACATTCTAGTCGATTTCATAAGACGAAAAGTTGTTTGAGGTTCGTAGAATTCATAATTTCAAGGGCAATGTCATAAGCCGTCATTTTCTTGTACAAAGCCTATGGGGTTGTAACGGGGGAGGGGTCAGAGGAAAAAAAGCGTTCCGATTTGAAGATAACTAAATTGATGTCAAGATAAACCTATAGAAGTTGTAGTCTGATATCTCCTTCACACATTCTAATCGATTTCATAAGACGAAAAGTTGTTTCAGGTCCGTAGAATTCATAATTTCAAGGGCAATGTCATAAGCCGTCATTTTGGTGTACAAAGCCTATGGGGTTGTAACGGGGGAGGGGTCAGAGGCAAAAAAAGCGTTCCGCTTTGAAGATAACTAAATTGATGTCAAGATAAACCTATGGAAGTTGTAGTCTGATATCTCCTTCACACATTCTAATCGATTTCATAAGATGAAAAGTTGGTTCAGGTCCGTAGAATTCATAATTTCAAGAGCAATGTCATAAGCCGTCATTTTGGTGTACAAAGCCTATGGGGTTATAGCCGGGGAGGGGTCAGAGGCAAAAAAAGCGTTCCGCTTTGACGATAACTAAATTGATGTCAAGATAAACCTATAGAAGTTGTAGTCTGATATCTCCTTCACACATTCTAATCGATTTCATAAGATGAAAAGTTGTTTCAGGTCCGTAGAATTCATAATTTCAAGGGCAATGTCATATTAGCGGTCATTTTGGTGTACAAAGCCTATGGGGTTGTAACGGGGGAGGGGTCAGAGGCAAAAAAAGCGTTCCGCTTTGAAGATAACTAAATTGATGTCAAGATAAACCTATAGAAGTTGTAGTCTGATATCTCCTTCACACATTCTAATCGATTTCATCAGACGAAAAGTTGTTTCAGGTCCGTAGAACTCATAATTTCAAGGGCAATGTCATAAGCCGTCATTTTGGTGTACAAAGCCTAGGCGGTTGTAACGGGGGAGGGGTCAGAGGCAAAAAAGCGTTCCGCTTTGAAGATAACTAAATTGATGTCAAGATAAACCTATAGAAGTTGTAGTCTGATATCTCCTTCACACATTCTAATCGATTTCATAAGATGAAAAGATGTTTCAGGTCCGTAGAATTCATAATTTCAAGAGCAATGTCATAAGCCGTCATTTTGGTGTACAAAGCCTATGGGGTTATAGCCGGGGAGGGGTCAGAGGTAAAAAAAGCGTTCCGCTTTGACGATAACTAAATTGATGTCAAGATAAACCTATAGAAGTTGTAGTCTGATATCTCCTTCACACATTCTAGTCGATTTCATAAGACGAAAAGTTGTTTGAGGTTCGTAGAATTCATAATTTCAAGGGCAATGTCATAAGCCGTCATTTTCTTGTACAAAGCCTATGGGGTTGTAACGGGGGAGGGGTCACAGAAAAAAAAAGCGTTCCGATTTGAAGATAACTAAATTGATGTCAAGATAAACCTATAGAAGTTGTAGTCTGATATCTCCTTCACACATTCTAATCGATTTCATAAGACGAAAAGTTGTTTCAGGTTCGTAGAATTCATAATTTCAAGGGCAATGTCATAAGCCGTCATTTTGGTGTACAAAGCCTATGGGGTTGTAACGGGGGAGGGGTCAGAGGCAAAAAAAGCGTTCCGCTTTGAAGATAACTAAATTGATGTCAAGATAAACCTATAGAAGTTGTAGTCTGATATCTCCTTCACACATTCTAATCGATTTCATCAGACGAAAAGTTGTTTCAGGTCCGTAGAACTCATAATTTCAAGGGCAATGTCATAAGCCGTCATTTTGGTGTACAAAGCCTAGGCGGTTGTAACGGGGGAGGGGTCAGAGGCAAAAAAGCGTTCCGCTTTGAAGATAACTAAATTGATGTCAAGATAAACCTATAGAAGTTGTAGTCTGATATCTCCTTCACACATTCTAATCGATTTCATAAGATGAAAAGATGTTTCAGGTCCGTAGAATTCATAATTTCAAGAGCAATGTCATAAGCCGTCATTTTGGTGTACAAAGCCTATGGGGTTATAGCCGGGGAGGGGTCAGAGGTAAAAAAAGCGTTCCGCTTTGACGATAACTAAATTGATGTCAAGATAAACCTATAGAAGTTGTAGTCTGATATCTCCTTCACACATTCTAGTCGATTTCATAAGACGAAAAGTTGTTTGAGGTTCGTAGAATTCATAATTTCAAGGGCAATGTCATAAGCCGTCATTTTCTTGTACAAAGCCTATGGGGTTGTAACGGGGGAGGGGTCACAGAAAAAAAAAGCGTTCCGATTTGAAGATAACTAAATTGATGTCAAGATAAACCTATAGAAGTTGTAGTCTGATATCTCCTTCACACATTCTAATCGATTTCATAAGACGAAAAGTTGTTTCAGGTTCGTAGAATTCATAATTTCAAGGGCAATGTCATAAGCCGTCATTTTGGTGTACAAAGCCTATGGGGTTGTAACGGGGGAGGGGTCAGAGGCAAAAAAAGCGTTCCGCTTTGAAGATAACTAAATTGATGTCAAGATAAACCTATAGAAGTTGTAGTCTGATATCTCCTTCACACATTCTAATCGATTTCATAAGATGAAAAGATGTTTCAGGTCCGTAGAATTCATAATTTCAAGAGCAATGTCATAAGCCGTCATTTTGGTGTACAAAGCCTATGGGGTTATAGCCGGGGAGGGGTCAGAGGTAAAAAAAGCGTTCCGCTTTGACGATAACTAAATTGATGTCAAGATAAACCTATAGAAGTTGTAGTCTGATATCTCCTTCACACATTCTAGTCGATTTCATAAGACGAAAAGTTGTTTGAGGTTCGTAGAATTCATAATTTCAAGGGCAATGTCATAAGCCGTCATTTTCTTGTACAAAGCCTATGGGGTTGTAACGGGGGAGGGGTCACAGAAAAAAAAAGCGTTCCGATTTGAAGATAACTAAATTGATGTCAAGATAAACCTATAGAAGTTGTAGTCTGATATCTCCTTCACACATTCTAATCGATTTCATAAGACGAAAAGTTGTTTCAGGTTCGTAGAATTCATAATTTCAAGGGCAATGTCATAAGCCGTCATTTTGGTGTACAAAGCCTATGGGGTTGTAACGGGGGAGGGGTCAGAGGCAAAAAAAGCGTTCCGCTTTGAAGATAACTAAATTGATGTCAAGATAAACCTATAGAAGTTGTAGTCTGATATCTCCTTCACACATTCTAATCGATTTCATCAGACGAAAAGTTGTTTCAGGTCCGTAGAACTCATAATTTCAAGGGCAATGTCATAAGCCGTCATTTTGGTGTACAAAGCCTAGGCGGTTGTAACGGGGGAGGGGTCAGAGGCAAAAAAGCGTTCCGCTTTGAAGATAACTAAATTGATGTCAAGATAAACCTATAGAAGTTGTAGTCTGATATCTCCTTCACACATTCTAATCGATTTCATAAGATGAAAAGATGTTTCAGGTCCGTAGAATTCATAATTTCAAGAGCAATGTCATAAGCCGTCATTTTGGTGTACAAAGCCTATGGGGTTATAGCCGGGGAGGGGTCAGAGGTAAAAAAAGCGTTCCGCTTTGACGATAACTAAATTGATGTCAAGATAAACCTATAGAAGTTGTAGTCTGATATCTCCTTCACACATTCTAGTCGATTTCATAAGACGAAAAGTTGTTTGAGGTTCGTAGAATTCATAATTTCAAGGGCAATGTCATAAGCCGTCATTTTCTTGTACAAAGCCTATGGGGTTGTAACGGGGGAGGGGTCACAGAAAAAAAAAGCGTTCCGATTTGAAGATAACTAAATTGATGTCAAGATAAACCTATAGAAGTTGTAGTCTGATATCTCCTTCACACATTCTAATCGATTTCATAAGACGAAAAGTTGTTTCAGGTTCGTAGAATTCATAATTTCAAGGGCAATGTCATAAGCCGTCATTTTGGTGTACAAAGCCTATGGGGTTGTAACGGGGGAGGGGTCAGAGGCAAAAAAAGCGTTCCGCTTTGAAGATAACTAAATTGATGTCAAGATAAACCTATAGATGTTGTAGTCTGATATCTCCTTCACACATTCTAATCGATTTCATGAGATGAAAAGTTGTTTCAGGTCCGTAGAATTCATAATTTCAAGAGCAATGTCATAAGCCGTCATTTTGGTGTACAAAGCCTATGGGGTTATAGCCGGGGAGGGGTCAGAGGCAAAAAAAGCGTTCCGCTTTGAAGATAACTAAATTGATGTCAAGATAAACCTATAGAAGTTGTAGTCTGATATCTCCTTCACACATTCTAATCGATTTCATAAGACGAAAAGTTGTTTCAGGTCCGTAGAATTCATAATTTCAAGGGCAATGTCATAAGCGGTCATTTTGGTGTACAAACCCTATGGGGTTGTAACGGGGGAGGGGTCAGAGGCAAAAAAAGCGTTCCGCTTTGAAGATAACTAAATTGATGTCAAGATAAACCTATAGAAGTTGTAGTCTGATATCTCCTTCACACATTCTAATCGATTTCATAAGACGAAAAGTTGTTTCAGGTCCGTAGAACTCATAATTTCAAGGGCAATGTCATAAGCCGTCAATTTTGGTGTACAAAGCCTATGCGGTTGTAACGGGGGAGGGGTCAGAGGCAAAAAAGCGTTCCGCTTTGAAGATAACTAAATTGATGTCAAGATAAACCTATAGAAGTTGTAGTCTGATATCTCCTTCACACATTCTAATCGATTTCATAAGATGAAAAGTTGTTTCAGGTCCGTAGAATTCATAATTTCAAGAGCAATGTCATAAGCCGTCATTTTGGTGTACAAAGCCTATGGGGTTATAGCCGGGGAGGGGTCAGAGGCAAAAAAAGCGTTCCACTTTGAAGATAACTAAATTGATGTCAAGATAAACCTATAGAAGTTGTAGTCTGATATCTCCTTCACACATTCTAATCGATTTCATACGACGAAAAGTTGTTTCAGGTCCGTAGAATTCATAATTTCAAGGGCAATGTCATAAGCGGTCATTTTGGTGTACAAAGCCTATGGGGTTGTAACGGGGGAGGGGTCAGAGGAAAAAAAAGCGTTCCGCTTTGAAGATAACTAAATTGATGTCAAGATAAACCTATGGAAGTTGTAGTCTGATATCTCCTTCACACATTCTAATCGATTTCATACGACGAAAAGTTGTTTCAGGTCCGTAGAATTCATAATTTCAAGGGCAATGTCATAAGCGGTCATTTTGGTGTACAAAGCCTATGGGGTTGTAACGGGGGAGGGGTCAGAGGCAAAAAAAAGCGTTCCGCTTTGAAGATAACTAAATTGATGTCAAGATAAACCTATGGAAGTTGTAGTCTGATATCTCCTTCACACATTCTAATCGATTTCATAAGACGAAAAGGTGTTTCAGGTCCGTAGAACTCATAATTTCAAGGGCAATGTCATAAGCCGTCATTTTGGTGTACAAAGCCTAAGCGGTTGTAACGAGGGAGGGGTCAGAGGCAAAAAAAGCGTTCCCCTTTGAAGATAACTAAATTGATGTCAAGATAAACCTATGGAAGTTGTAGTCTGATATCTCCTTCACACATTCTAATCGATTTCATAAGATGAAAAGTTGGTTCAGGTCCGTAGAATTCATAATTTCAAGAGCAATGTCATAAGCCGTCATTTTGGTGTACAAAGCCTATGGGGTTAAAGCCGGGGAGGGGTCAGAGGCAAAAAAAAGCGTTCCGCTTTGACGATAACTAAATTGATGTCAAGATAAACCTATAGAAGTTGTAGTCTGATATCTCCTTCACACATTCTAATCGATTTCATAAGATGAAAAGTTGTTTCAGGTCCGTAGAATTCATAATTTCAAGGGCAATGTCATATTAGCGGTCATTTTGGTGTACAAAGCCTATGGGGTTGTAACGGGGGAGGGGTCAGAGGCAAGAAAGCGTTCCGCTTTGAAGATAACTAAATTGATGTCAAGATAAACCTATAGAAGTTGTAGTCTGATATCTCCTTCACACATTCTAATCGATTTCATCAGACGAAAAGTTGTTTCAGGTCCGTAGAACTCATAATTTCAAGGGCAATGTCATAAGCCGTCATTTTGGTGTACAAAGTCTATGCGGTTGTAACGGGGGAGGGGTCAGAGGCAAAAAAGCGTTCCGCTTTGAAGATAACTAAATTGATGTCAAGATAAACCTATAGAAGTTGTAGTCTGATATCTCCTTCACACATTCTAATCGATTTCATAAGATGAAAAGATGTTTCAGGTCCGTAGAATTCATAATTTCAAGGGCAATGTCATAAGCCGTCATTTTCGTGTACAAAGCCTATGGGGTTATAGCCGGGGAGGGGTCAGAGGTAAAAAAAGCGTTCCGCTTTGACGATAACTAAATTGATGTCAAGATAAACCTATAGAAGTTGTAGTCTGATATCTCCTTCACACATTCTAGTCGATTTCATAAGACGAAAAGTTGTTTGAGGTTCGTAGAATTCATAATTTCAAGGGCAATGTCATAAGCCGTCATTTTCTTGTACAAAGCCTATGGGGTTGTAACGGGGGAGGGGTCAGAGGAAAAAAAGCGTTCCGATTTGAAGATAACTAAATTGATGTCAAGATAAACCTATAGAAGTTGTAGTCTCATATCTCCTTCACACATTCTAATCGATTTCATAAGACGAAAAGTTGTTTCAGGTTCGTAGAATTCATAATTTCAAGGGCAATGTCATAAGCCGTCATTTTGGTGTACAAAGCCTATGGGGTTGTAACGGGGGAGGGGTCAGAGGCAAAAAAAGCGTTCCGCTTTGAAGATAACTAAATTGATGTCAAGATAAACCTATGGAAGTTGTAGTCTGATATCTCCTTCACACATTCTAATCGATTTCATAAGATGAAAAGTTGTTTCAGGTCCGTAGAATTCATAATTTCAAGAGCAATGTCATAAGCCGTCATTTTGGTGTACAAAGCCTATGGGGTTATAGCCGGGGAGGGGTCAGAGGCAAAAAAAGCGTTCCACTTTGAAGATAACTAAATTGATGTCAAGATAAACCTATAGAAGTTGTAGTCTGATATCTCCTCCACACATTCTAATTGATTTCATAAGACGAAAAGTTGTTTCAGGTCCGTAGAACTCATAATTTCAAGGGCAATGTCATAAGCCGTCATTTTGGTGTACAAAGCCTATGCGGTTGTAACGGGGGAGGGGTCAGAGCCAAAAAAGCGTTCCGCTTTGAAGATAACTAAATTGATGTCAAGATAAACCTATAGAAATTGTAGTCTGATATCTCCATCACACATTCTAATCGATTTCATAAGACGAAAAGTTGTTTCAGGTCCGTAGAATTCATAATTTCAAGAGCAATGTCATAAGCCGTCATTTTCGTGTACAAAGCCTATGGGGTTATACCCGGGGAGGGGTCAGAGGCAGTTATCTTCAAAGCGGAACGCTTTATTTGCCTCCTGACCCCTCCCCCGTTACAATCCCATAGGCTTTGTACACCAAAATGGCGGCTTATGACATTGCTCTTGAAATTATGAATTCTAAGGACCTGAAACAACTTTTCATCTCATGAAATCGATTAAAATGTGTGAAGGAGATATCAGACTACAATTTCTATAGGTTTATCTTGACATCAATTTAGTTATCTTCAAATCGGAACGCTTTTTTTGCCTCTGACTCCTCCCCGGCTATAACCCCATAGGCTTTGTACACCAAAATGATGGCTTATGACATTGCCCTTGAAATTATGAATTCTACGGACCTGAAACAACTTTTCATCTTATGAAATCGATTAGAATGTGTGAAGGAGATATCATACTACAATTTCTATAGGTTTATCTTGACATCAATGTAGTTATCTTCAAAGCGGAAAGCTTTTTTTGCCTCTGACCCCTCCCCGGCTATAACCCCATAGGCTTTGTACACCAAAATGACGGCTTATGACATTGCTCTTTAAATTATGAATTCCAAGGACCTGAAACAACTTTTCATCTTATGAAATCGATTAGAATGTTGGAAGGAGATATCAGACTACAATTTCTATAGGTTTAACTTGACATCAATTTAGTTATCGTCAAAGCGGAACGCTTTTTTTGCTTCTGACCCCTCCCCGGCCATAACCCCATAGGCTTTGTACACCAAAATGACGGCTTATGACATTGCCCTTGAAATCATGAATTCTACGGACCTGAAACAACTTTTCATCTTATGAAATCGATTAGAATGTGTGAAGGAGATATCAGACTACAACTCCTATAGGTTTAACTTGACATCAATGTAGTTATCTTTAAAGCGGAAAGCTTTTTTTGCCTCTGACCCCTCCCCGGCTATAACCCCATAGGCTTTGTACACGAAAATGACGACTTATGACATTGCCCTTGAAATTATGAATTCTACGGACCTGAAACAACTTTTCGTCTTATGAAATCGATTAGAATGTGTGAAGGAGATATCAGACTACAACTTCTATAGGTTTAACTTGACATCAATGTAGTTATCTTCAAAGCGGAAAGCTTTTTTTGCCTCTGACCCCTCCCCGGCTATAACCCCATAGGCTTTGTACACGAAAATGACGACTTATGACATTGCCCTTGAAATTATGAATTCTACGGACCTGAAACAACTTTTCATCTTATGAAATCGATTAGAATGTGTGAAGGAGATATCAGACTACAACTTCTATAGGTTTAACTTGACATCAATGTAGTTATCTTTAAAGCGGAAAGCTTTTTTTGCCTCTGACCCCTCCCCGGCTATAACCCCTTAGGCTTTGTACACGAAAATGACGACTTATGACATTGCCCTTGAAATTATGAATTCTACGGACCTGAAACAACTTTTCGTCTCATGAAATCGATTAGAATGTGTGAAGGAGATATCAGACTACAACTTCTATAGGTTTAACTTGACATCAATGTAGTTATCTTTAAAGCGGAAAGCTTTTTTTGCCTCTGACCCCTCCCCGGCTATAACCCCATAGGCTTTGTACACGAAAATGACGACTTATGACATTGCCCTTGAAATTATGAATTCTACGGACCTGAAACAACTTTTCATCTTATGAAATCGATTAGAATGTGTGAAGGAGATATCAGACTACAACTTCTATAGGTTTAACTTGACATCAATGTAGTTATCTTTAAAGCGGAAAGCTTTTTTTGCCTCTGACCCCTCCCCGGCTATAACCCCATAGGCTTTGTACACGAAAATGACGACTTATGACATTGCCCTTGAAATTATGAATTCTACGGACCTGAAACAACTTTTCATCTTATGAAATCGATTAGAATGTGTGAAGGAGATATCAGACTACAACTTCTATAGGTTTAACTTGACATCAATGTAGTTATCTTTAAAGCGGAAAGCTTTTTTTGCCTCTGACCCCTCCCCGGCTATAACCCCATAGGCTTTGTACACGAAAATGACGACTTATGACATTGCCCTTGAAATTATGAATTCTACGGACCTGAAACAACTTTTCATCTTATGAAATCGATTAGAATGTGTGAAGGAGATATCAGACTACAACTTCTATAGGTTTAACTTGACATCAATGTAGTTATCTTTAAAGCGGAAAGCTTTTTTTGCCTCTGACCCCTCCCCGGCTATAACCCCATAGGCTTTGTACACGAAAATGACGACTTATGACATTGCCCTTGAAATTATGAATTCTACGGACCTGAAACAACTTTTCATCTTATGAAATCGATTAGAATGTGTGAAGGAGATATCAGACTACAACTTCTATAGGTTTAACTTGACATCAATGTAGTTATCTTTAAAGCGGAAAGCTTTTTTTGCCTCTGACCCCTCCCCGGCTATAACCCCATAGGCTTTGTACACGAAAATGACGACTTATGACATTGCCCTTGAAATTATGAATTCTACGGACCTGAAACAACTTTTCATCTTATGAAATCGATTAGAATGTGTGAAGGAGATATCAGACTACAACTTCTATAGGTTTAACTTGACATCAATGTAGTTATCTTTAAAGCGGAAAGCTTTTTTTGCCTCTGACCCCTCCCCGGCTATAACCCCTTAGGCTTTGTACACGAAAATGACGACTTATGACATTGCCCTTGAAATTATGAATTCTACGGACCTGAAACAACTTTTCGTCTCATGAAATCGATTAGAATGTGTGAAGGAGATATCAGACTACAACTTCTATAGGTTTAACTTGACATCAATGTAGTTATCTTCAAAGCGGAAAGCTTTTTTTGCCTCTGACCCCTCCCCGGCTATAACCCCATAGGCTTTGTGCACACATATTTTGACGGGCTCCAAGCATTAGTACAGCTTGTAAATTTCATTACGCCTATTTTTTATGTTTTATCATCGTATAAGTTTAGTTTTAAGTTTTTTCTTCTTTTATAATATTTAAGATTACGTTTGTTTCAATTTCTTTCTTTTTCTTTGATAATATCATTTAGCATTCTTTACAACGTACTTTATATTCAAATTGGATATTGTGTGTGTTTGTGACAGCTCGCCTGGAGAAAAACAAGACAGAGCTTTGATGAATCTAAAAACTACATATGCAGAACGTAATTAAATACATGTGCAGTTGTATTACATTGGGAATTTCTCGCTAAAATAATATTGGCGAATACTTTACATGAGAAAGCAACTATTTTGGCAGGTTGGTTGTGAGTTGTATTCTAATTTTCCCATTTTTCGCACAATACTCATACTATAAGTGGGGCATAATTCGCCACTTTCATTTTATCCCATTGCATATAGCGCAACAACTCATAATCTCACTTTGGACGGCTTCCGATCCATTTTTGGTCATTCTTCACAAGTTTTAACCAATGTCATCCTTACAGTATTAGCTGTCGAAGCAGGGGCAGACGCACCATCACAGAATAGCAGAAATCAACCATGACTTTAAAGGGAAAGATTAAACTAAAACTGAAAATGCTATGATTTTGTTTAATTGCTCCTTGGTTTAAACGGGCACCGACACTTTATTAGTTTGATTAATTTCAATCAAACTTTATCAGAATCATCTTTGGCTTATCTAACATAAAATGAAGGATAGGTAAGGTATCTTCATTAACTCTTTTCTGCCATGACACAAACCCCTTTGTGCCACGTTCTTCTGAGACACCAACATTGTCATACTTTGGAGAAAACATTCCGGTTTTTTTATATCCATGCGAATTTTCATAGATTTCTGCTAAGATGGACATGAGTTATTGTGGTGAACAAAATTGAGGAAAACATGCCAGGCTTCGCTTTGATGTAAATTGTATATAACACATACATGATTGCGTTCTTTTAAAATGACCAGCAGTTGTAGGCCTATTGCTGTGAAGTCATGACTTTTGCACACAAAACAGTGAGAGAAACTTAGAATTTACAGGCAAATCCAGGACAGAATACTGCTTGCTGGTCAATTCCCACAAAAAAAAAAAAAAAATGCAAGCTTAATGTAAGAGGAACAGAATCCCGAGAAACGCTTTAATTGTACTGTGGTATTTGGCGATTTATAGATTGGTTTGGGCGGATTTGTGGGTTTGAGCAGAATATGCGAAGTTGGCACGCCATTGACTGAGTCGGGCGTGCGAACGTGGCACATAAGAGTTAACTGCCCACATTTTGTATTATCATGCGTTTAGGAAAAAGTGGAATTCTATAGCTCACAGCGACTTTACCCGAACATAGTGAGTCCTATCCACCACTGCATGGCCAGTCGCAACCACTCATTCTGGAATTAAAAGACTGCCTACAATTCATATTGTGGCAAGTATTCACAATCTTTCGCCAATGATATTCTTTAAACATTGGCTATCAAAATTTAATGAGAGGAACCATCTTTGACTAATCTAATAGAAAATGAGAGATAAATAAGCTTTCTGGTGTAGCTGCCTTAATTTCCAAGAATCATTCGGTAGAAAAAAAAATCATTATTTTCTATCTCTCAGCAACTTACCAGAAGACAGTAGATTTAGGATTATTTTCCCAGCACAACAAGATATTTCCGACTTTGAGCGGCTGCCATTTATTCACATTTTTCCAGTCTTCACAAACGTTGGCCAATCAAGTATTTCATATCACGGAACCAGGCCTACCTTCTTTAACGGGAACTTTTGAACAATTACCGAATATGCACTAACTCCCATCCACTCCGCCGACCCTTTATGCTTTTTCTGATTTCATCTAAACATTGTCAGAAAAAATATTTAATAAAATCAACAGGAAATTAGGAATCTACAAGATGCCCAGTTAATTGCTTTTAGGAATGCATTATGGAAGGCATCATAATATCACTGGACAAGACAAAAATGAAATTCTTCCTAAGTAGCTTCTTCTTCTTCTTCTTTTTTGTTGTTGTCCTTTTATAGCGCACAAACTCATTTCTGTCTCAGAATGACCGTCATACATAATATTTTCGCCAATCTTTGCAGACTTTTATCAAAATCATCTATTATGTATGTGGTATGTGTATGTGGTATGCTTTTGCATTGGGTGGATACGTGTCAGTGTTTTGGGTGCGCAGCCGCACACAGACGCTCTGGGTGTGGATATTGTGTAGGGGTATGTACAGCCGCAGAGCTACTATAGTACTGTAGCCCTCATGGTTCAGCTGTACACGTGTGATGTGGGCGTGTATGAGGCGTGGGTAGGTGCGGGTGTGTCTGTGTGTGTGTGCGTTTGTGTGTGCTTGTGTGTGTGTGTGTGTGTGTGTGTGTGTGTGTGTGTGGGTGTGGGTTTGCGCGTATTGTTTTTTAGTGTTGGGTGGGTGGGGTCCCGACCCATGCATGCTTTTTGCGTGTAATAAGACAAGTCATGTACCGGTACATGTGCAGGGACCAAGTGCAATATTTTGATTATTACAATACATGTACTTCCTGTACTTGTTTAGTGTTATATTACTTGTCTCTCAGTTATGTATACATATATATTTATTTTCCTTTACACGTGAAATTTTTAATGGAGACTGTTGTAAAGATTTTTATGCCGTAGTGCATGACAATAAATGATCTGAATCTGAATCTGAATCTGAATCTATTAAGTATTTGCTATAGAATGTGAGGGGGTGGACACAATTCAAAGGGAAGTTTACACACAGGCAAAAAGAAACAGACTTCTTCCATTTTTGCTTTTATTTGAAAAAAAAAAATGAAGGAAAATTTGTCTGGCACAGCTCTTATTGATACATATCCTGCAAATCTGGTGAAAATCCCAGATCATCTGTTCTTGAGATCCCGTAAGATTTTATACTTTCGACCTACCAATCCCCAAATAAAATCGTTTCTACATAAGTAAGACACCTTGCGAGGTAAGTGAAAATCCTGATCATCAGAGCTGCCAAGTCTCACGCATTCTGCGTGAGACTCAAGCATTTAGGGGTCATCTCACGATCTCACGCATGGCACCCATTTTTCTCACTCATCGGGCGAAGTCTGCAACTTGGGCCTATAATAATGATCATAGCTCAAAAGATTTAAGTGATAGTTACAAATGAAGGTAAATTCCCTTTGTCTTTAAAAAATAAGTAAAAAATAGTCACTTCTCAAGACATTAAGTATGCACCTGATCGCACCACGAAGAGCTAAAAATTGAAAAAGCTCCCTACCGTGGGAGGCCACACTGCAAAAATTCCGGTGTTAAATAGTGAACACCGAGCTGGTGTTAAATTTTCGGTGCTCATTTATGGTGTTAAATTGACACCCCCGGGTGTCATTTCCAAATTTTAAACTGTTTTTTGAAGAGTTTCTTAGTAACTGCACTTCTTGTTGATTTTTAATTTAAACAAGACGATCAAGAATTTTACATTAAAATACTAGATTTTTGAAAAAATTTGAAAATAAATTTACACCAAAGTAACACCAGCTGGTGTGGTCTCTTATTGAAGCTGGACGGGTGTTAAACCATTGATATTAACACCAACAAATATCAAATCAACACCATGTGGTGTCATTTTTGAATTAACACCAGTACAGTGTCAAAATAACACCAGGTACAGTGTCAAATTAACACCACGAAGTGTCAGGTGAACACTTTTCAACACCATCACAGTGCATTTTTAACACCTGTGGGTGTGGTCCTTTATTGAAGTTTGATCGGTGTTAGATTTAACACCCGTGGTGTTAAATCTAACACCGATGTTTTTGCAGTGCACGAAAAAACCCCTCCCACACCCTCGCTCGCGCGCACATTAGCATGTCGAGATGCCGAGTCATGAAAATCTCACTCATAAAATTGTTTTGAACTTGGCATCCCTGGATCATTCGTTCTTGAACTGTACTGTAGGAGATTCAGCTTAAAGGGTGTGTACAGTTTTGGTTGAGGTGAGGATTTACCTTTTAATGTTTTGCATGATATTCAGAAACCACTCTATGAGATGCCAAAGAGCAAGCAATTGTAAGGGGTAGGCCCTATCGACAGTTTGAAATGCCTGAGATATCCAAAAACAAGGTGAAACAAAGAGATCCTAATAAAAGGCGTGGTCTGTCATCTTTTATAATTATCACTTTTTTTTTGATATCTCAGCCATTTCAAAACACATCATTTACATCCAAATAAACGTTGAATCCTTTTCAAAATTACATCCCTGGATCATTCGTTCTTGAACTGTACTGTAGGAGATTCAGCTTAAAGGGTGTGTACAGTTTTGGTTGAGGTGAGGATTTACCTTTTAATGTTTTGCAAGATATTCAGAAACCACTCTATGAGATGCCAAAGAGCAAGCAATTGTAAGGGGTAGGCCCTATCGACAGTTTGAAATGCCTGAGATATCCAAAAACAAGGTGAAACAAAGAGATCCTAATAAAAGGCGTGGTCTGTCATCTTTTATAATTATCACTTTTTTTTTGATATCTCAGCCATTTCAAAACACATCATTTACATCCAAATAAACGTTGAATCCTTTTCAAAATTACATGCTCTTTCATATTTCATCAGATGTATCTCATTATCTCACTTAGGAATGTGCAAAACAATAACATGAATCCCCACCTCAACCAGTACTCCTTCTCATTGTACGTTTCTACAAACACTTCAGGAACCTGTGACCTTTGACCGCAATTCTCGTGAACCCTGAAAGTTTGATGAAAATCTAATGATGATCTGTTCTTAAAGGGAAGGTAAACCCAAAGAGCAATGTGGATTGAGTAAAACCAGCAACATAAGTACAAAACATCAGTGAAAGTTTGAGAAAAATCGGACAATCGATGCAAAAGTTATGAATTTTTAAAGTTTTGGTGTTGGAACCGCTGGATGAGGAGACTACTAGAGGTTATGACGTATGAGAGGACAACAATACAAAGAGAATATAAAGGAAATTCAACAAAAATTCATTTTTCTAGCATTATGAAAGATCACTTGACTAACCGCTTTCAGGAAGCAGGGGGAATCATTGCTACCCTTAACATATGTCAGTATCAAGTTGACAGAATTTGTAATTTTCATGAAAAATGGATTGTTGTAGAATTTTCTTTATATTTCCTTTGTATTGTTGTCCACTCATACGTCATAACTACTCGTAGTCTCCTCTTCCAGCGGTTCCAACACCAAAACTTTAAAAATTCATAACTTCTGCATCAATTGTCTGATTTTCTTCAAACTTTCACTGATGTGTTCTACTAATGTAGCTGCTTTTACTCAATCCACATTGTTCTTAGGGTTTATCTTCCCTTTAAGTTATTACACTGAGAGATTTATCTTTCTTAACCCTATAAAGCCCCCCTACCAGATTTTCGTTTGCCACTCCTTCGCCCTTCATCCGATTTCAACCAAATTTGGTGACTTTTCCTAAAATCTTATTGCAAACATTTTGATATATAATTTAGCTATATTTGATGTTGCTGGTTGCTATGGCAACCATAAACTGACAACCATGTCAGTCAGATTTTACGTCTTTTTTCTGTTCCCATTTCATTTAACAGCAATACAGTGTATGAAATAGGTATTTCTAGGCTGAAATTTGCTGAAGGAGCAAAGTTCGAAGTAGTTACGATCCTGGAAAGTTTTTCTTATTATTTCCTTTGTTTTTATGTGACAAAGGCATAAAACAATAGATATAAGAGAAATAATTGAAAACAATGATATTTTCTAAAGATTGCCTTATATTTTGAGTTATTCTAATTCCTTCACCCAATGTATGCCTCTAATATCATTAGTTTATCATATTATCAATGTGCAATCTCAAAATTCCAGTATTATGCAAACCCATATGAAATGTCATAACTATACATGTACCCATCCCAAACATTTCATCTCAGGTCTCATAATGTATCACTATGTTGATATGAATAGCGCCCCCATATGGTGACCTTGAGAAATTTCAACCATAACAAATAATACAATTCCACTTGCTTATCATTTGTGGCAAATATGAAAATGATTGGTGTATAATATGACATATATAATGGGGATGAAGAAATTATACAGAAAAATCATGTTTTTAGCGTATTTCCTATGTATTTCTTTATATTTTGGTGAATAGCGCCCTCCATGGGTGACCTTGTGAAAATTCAAATGTACGGTCATGTAGAGTATGAGTTACTCTACCCACGTGCCAAATATGACGATGATACATCAAATAATAAAAAAGTTATATACTGGGGGCACAATGTGCCCCCCCCCCCTCCCTTGGGCCTGCGAGGGGTAAAAATAGCTTGGGCTTAATAGGGTTAGGCCCTAATCATTTTAGGATCCCATCGACCTTTGTCCCCAAAGTGATATTTTTTCTTACTTCGTTGAGAACAAACCCTGGAAGTGTGGTGAAAATTCTTCACAATTACCATTACGATCGGCCATGATCAAAACAGCCGCCATTTTCCTGTGGTTCTTGGCCGCTTAAAGCCACCATACATAGGCGATGTCGGCGGATTGTGCGCTCACTTCAGTAGGGAGTGCAAGTACATTTTGTACGTGCGCTCACTTCAGTAGGGAGTGCAAGTACATTTTGTATACCAGGCGAATGCGTGCGCGCGCCGATGATGCTCAGCGATCGACGAACGAGTCTCGGTACATCGCTATTTTCTAGTGCATCTGGCAATATTTGTGGTTGTAAATTCAATTTTGAACGCTGCATTCGATCTGTAATAATGGCACTCAGAAGCTGAAACATGTAAGAATACCGTTAAACAATTTATATGATCAAATGATGTCGTTATAGGGTCACAATTGTCTTGTGCCCCTAAACTCAGGAGTACCCTTTGCTCTGCTGCAGCTGAGAGCAGGATTATCGTGCTATACATTATTACATATTGCATCGCAGAAAATTGCCATGATCGTGGCGCAAAGTGTGAGAAAGTTGGCAGTAGTCTGTGATATGATAGATTCCATTTTTGAACATCCTAGCTCCCGCCAGCTCACCACAACAGTTACGTGAATATTTTCATGCCTCTTCATCCATCCCGATCCCTCGCATCCCGATCCGACCCTATCACAAATCGCACAAACCAACCACACGGGCGAGGCTTGTGTGTGCCCGTAAATCGGTTGCTATACACACTTAGCACAGCGTCTGGTCAGGCTCGTTAAACGGTAACTGTGTAGACGAAATTAACACTAACAGACTAGACTGACGAATCGGGGTTAGATTTTGATTTTTTTATTATCATTTCGCAGAATAATTTCACCAAGGCCACGAGTGGACATATGTTCTCTGCAACAGGTTAATTAGCGATTTCCTGCTTAAGATATAACACAAAATTCATTCATTTAAAATCATGATTGAAGCACGGAAGTTTACCACTCGTTGTGTTCCGTTGTGTGCCAGTGCACAGCACCCTGATTGTCTAGGGTCTGCTCGCACTCGATCACGCCGCGCCGCACGGGGAAGGGCGTAAGAGCAACAATGTGGCGTACCGTAAGAGCTTTTATCACGCACACGCACGTTGACACATTCACACACACTGCATGCATCCCAACGCGAAATCTCACACACATGAACACAATACAGTGCCGGAAGACCCGCTGTCGACCCGCGGTGCCTGATGGGTACTCGAATTGGCCCGCACTGCTCGATTAGGGTAAAATCTCGCACCGATAATATAGGGCCGTAAAGTGCACAATTGCCGCATCTTTTAGCATTATCCTCCACCGGCTCTACTCGATTTTGACGTTTCTAACCCATCAGCATCGTTCAAACGTTTGACAATGGACAACTCGCAACCGGTGTTTTTGCACAGAGCGATCCAGTACGTGCGTGTCGCTACACTGCTTGTGTACAATTTTACAACACGTTCACAGAGCTACAGAGCAACGAATCGGACTCGAAAAAGCTTGACAAGGTGATCAAAAAGTTCGATGATCACTTCACAGGACATGTCAACACAACTTACGAGCGATATGTCTTCAACATGCGAATCCAGCAGGACGGTGAGACGTTTGACAGCTTTCTTACATCGTTAAAAACTCTTCGTGTGAATTTGGGGAGCTGCACGACTCGTTGGTACGCGATCGCATCCCAATCATCATTGGCATGAACAATGCAGCCATATGTCTTCAACACGCGAATCCAGCACGATGGTGAGACGTTTGACAGCTTTCTTACATCGTTAAAAACTCTTGCCAGTTCGTGTGAATTTGGCCTTTGGGAGCTGCACGATGCGTTGGTACGCGATCACATCATCATTGGCATGAACATTGCAGCCATTAGAATGGACAACGTCTGCTTCGCGAATCGGATCTGTCGCTTGTTACTCGCTCGACCGTCAGCGTCTATCATCCATGCCGCGAATGCAGCCTCTTCACAAGCGGATGAGATAAAAGCTCATGCATCATCATCTGTAAACTATGTTCCAACAGCAGACTTTACGATCACATCGCTCTCAGCTCATGCCACAGCCAGTGGGTAAGAGCAATTCAGTGAACAGTAATCGTAGTCCCACTACCAGTGTACCACAACGTGTCACAACTGTGGAGGTCGCTACCCGCATGATGCACGTAAACCATGTCCAGCTCGCGGTCAAACGTGCGTATACTGTCACAAACTGAACCATTTCGCTAAGTACTGCTGAAAACGACAGCGTGACAGGAAACATGTCAACGTGCTAGCACAGCATGATCACACCCACAGCGAGCTCGAGTGTGACCGATGAACTTGTTACACCGTCTACCTCTACCCCTTCATGTTACAACACTGCGAATGCTGAGGATCCCAACAGTGACAACTACCTTTTCACGGTCAACTCTCCCCAAAAGGACAAGCTGCCTACCGTGACAGTCTCCATCAATGGTGTCAACACCGATGTTATTCTTGACACTGGTGCTTCAGTCAACATCATGAGCGAAGCAACTCTGCGTAAAGTGTCTTCCCATCAGCTAGCGTTGAAACCTGCCCACCAGCAAATCTTCGCGTTTGAATCTTCTTGTCCATTATCTCTTCTTGGGCAGATCGAACTTCCAGTTCACTACAAGTCTGGATGCTGTCGTGCAACATTTTTCATCACACAGCATGCTGGGCCTACCTTGCTTTGCCTGTCAACGTCCAGTGAATTACAGCTCATCAGCATCGCTAACAATATCAGTGGACAGGTCAACTCATCAATCTTTGATGAATTCGCTGATCGGTTTACCGGATTGGGTAAGCTGAAGGATGCAACTTGTAAGCTCCACGTTGATGAGTCAGTTACGCCCATCACGCAACCCCACTGTTCCATGTTCGTAAACGTGTCGAAGCTGAGCTTGAACGTCTCCAGCAGCTTGACATCATCGAGCCTGTGCGTAATCAACCAACGCCATGGGTTTTGCCTATTCGTGTTGTACAGAAACCCAAACAACCAGATCAGATCAGAATTTGCGTGGACATGCGAACTGTCAACCAAGCAATCAGGCATGAACGAGATGTTACCCCAACCATCGATGACATCATCGCAAAGCTGAATGGAGCTCGGGTTTTCTCCAAACTCGATCTCAACAGTGGCTATCATCAGATCGAACTCCATGAAGCTTCACGCTATCTTACTCTGTTCTCGACTCATGCTGGTTTGTTTCAGTATAAACGCTTGAACTTCAGAGTGAACAGCGGTGCAGAGCAGTTCCAGAACTTCATTCAGTCAGTTCTCGCAGGCCTACCTGGTGTCATCAATATCAGCGATGATGTCCTCATCTTCGGTTGTGATCAGACTGAGCTTGATCGTCGTCTTCACGATTGCCTGCAGCGGTTGAGAGACAAGAATCTCACACTTCACAAAGCGAAATATGAAGTCAGCAAGTCGTCCATTGAGTTCTTTGGACACATCTTCTCATCGACCGGTGTTTCGCCGAGCCCAGCGAAAGTTCAATCGCTAGTTGATGCACCCCCTCCAAGTTCTCGTGATGAAGTGCGCAGTTTTCTCGGGTTGGCTACGTATTGTGCACGCTTCATCCCACGATTAGCGACCCTATCTGAGCCACTCCGCATGCTTACCAGGCAAGATGCAGCATGGGAATGGCATCATAGTCATCAATCTGCCTTTGACGACATCAAGCGTGCTATCGCTGACCACTGCACATCGACCACTGAGCATCGATCGTGGAAACAGGATCTGTACAGCTTTTTGCGCAGTTACCGAGCTACACCTCACGCAACGACTGGTGTCTCACCCGCGACCACGATCTTCAATTGTCCACTCCGCATGCAACTTCCCTAGCCGCAAACCCCTAGTCAGGATGATCACCACATTCGCAATCGCGACCACGCGAAAAAGCAGCAGATGAAAGCGAACGCGGAGAAACACAGGCTTGTTCGCGAGTCACCGTTCAAACCAGGTGATGTGGTGCTTGTGAAGCGCGATGGTCACGTGGGAAAGTTCTCATCACCATTTGATCCACGGCCTCATGAAAGTCGTGGAAGTACGCAGTTCGATTATCACAGCTGAACGCGGTTCACAGAGAGTCGTACGCAACTCATCACGTTTCGCGATTCTCCAAGGGTCACATGTGGGGAGTGATGACCCAGATATGTTGAACGACGATGATGTTCTACCAGTCAACAATCGCGGAAATGCTCCAGCTCCACGACGAAATCCTTTTCGCAATCGAGCTCCACCTCGATATTTGCGAGATTACTACAGATACATTTGTAATTGTGCATATTCCATTAGACACAGGCACAAATTAAGACTGACTTTTATGCCTTTGTGTCATGAAACTGAATAATAAACTTTCATGAACATGGTGATGACTGAACTCAACACATTGTGTAAAGACAATGAACACTTTCGAACATTGTGTAACCATCACATGTGTAGACTAAGCATTTGCCTATTATTTGTGCATATCTATTTTTTCCTCTGTTTATTCTCTTGCCAAACTACAACATTATGTGTACATTGCTACATTACATGTGTGTGTTACACATGAATGTGCTGCTTTTCATGTACATTACACATCTGCCTTCATAGTGTGGAATCTACAGTATAAGGTTCACAAGGGAATTGTTTGTTCAGATTTCATTCCACTGAAAGTACAGGGAGCAATGTATAAATGAGGTTTGATCAGTATTGCAACAGTCTTGTTTGCAACCAGTAGTCATGCATTCTAGCTGGAAACCCTTTAATCACAATGACGGGAGGTGTTTGTTTGTCATACAGCTGTACATGTTAGAAAAAGTGTAAACAAGTACATGCCTTCAGTACAGTGCTATTCATTACAATTGAAATACTGTATGTGAAGTGTTTAAAGGAACAGTTGAGAATGTGAACAGTGTACATGCTTTCAGTATGTTATTCATCACAGTTGAATACAGTGTGTGAGTTGTGAAAGAAACAATTTCACACAACATTACATGTGTTGTTTTTCATGCATGAACTCTTCATGTACGTACATGTGCATACAGATTTTCAGGTGACAAGTCAAATGAGTCACATTTCTTAATCTTATCACAGTGTATAATAAGTCAAAGGCTGATAGACAGTTGTGTCTTGTATTGACATCTGTAGTTTACACACCATAATGCCTCAGGCTGCGTTCACATAGAAGTATCCTATTAAGGTATTCGGTGCTCGTTTTTGAGGGCACGCGAATAGCTTGAATCGAACGATAGGATTTCCTAACACTGGTTCACATAAGAGGGTACTATTCAAAAATACCGAATGGCTGCGAATAGTATAGCAAAGTGGGAATCGCGCTTGTTCTATTTTCGAGCAGCGTATACCATCTTTCGTTTATGAAATGATGAAAATTTTGGTCTGGATGTGCCCTGTAGCAAAAATACATGTAGACTGATATTCTGGTGCAGTTTAGAAATCGTTATTGCTGGGATGATTGTGTAGGAGGAAGAAGTAGGGAGTTGATGGTGCGGGTGATGGTGTACTGGGTTGACTTGACGGCGCATATAGCGAATAGCGAATACCGTTTACTTCTATATGAACGCAACGATGAGGTCATCTTACAATGTATATTTCAGTCATTTAATAGGTGTCCTACTAGTGTTTAATGTACAAGCTGTATGTACATCAGATACAGTGTACTTGTTGAGTACATGTTGCATGTAGAAGCAAATACAGTGTAGTTGATGTTTTTAAGACTTGTTGTAACATGAAAGGTTCTCCAACAAAGTCGAGGTTATGAGTGTTCAGATTTGAAACAGCAGTATTTACTGTTGATAGTTTATAGTAATATACGTAATTTACTATTTTGTGTTAGTCAAAAAAAAAAAGAAAAAAGGAAAAATGACAGATCGGGTGTACATAACATTTGTGTCAGTAAACATATGCATTATACAGGATGTAGGTAACAAATGATGTCAGAAGAAAAACAAATGTCAAAGGATTTTAGAAAAAGACAAAATGTATTCAAGGTTAAACATTCCAACCTGTGTCTGATTCTCATGTTCATAAACTGAAAGAGTGGGTTGTAGATAGTCCTAGAAGGTTAATCATTTTATTGCCATCTTTTATCAGATGTAACAGTGATCATTTTGCAAGCTGTAATGTGACACTTAGTTTAAAAGATGGGAGGATTGTAATGTCGTTAGACATTCTCTGAGTGTGTATTAAAAGCTACCATACATACAGTTGTGTACAATACTGTACTACCACTTGATTGTATACTGATGTGCGATTGAAAGACACGATACATCGTGAGAGGGAATAAACAATGCCACCGAACCCGTAACCAGTTCTCCCGAGTCCGATCATATTTCCAGCGTATTTGTATCACACAAATATCACATAAACGTTGCCGATTGCAGATTGTATAATGGTTTAGACGCCTTCCCCCCCCCCCCCCACCCCCCACCCCCCACCCACCCCCGGTAAAGGTGTAGGGTATGGAATATCATCAGACAAAAGGGACATAACATGGGTCCTCCTAAAAATCATCTTAAAATCATCAATCCAACACTATATGTATTGTATACTGCAACAGGAATAAATGTTATGGACATAACAGCATGATACATTAAAAATAAAGCATCATTTCACAATGACGGTACCATATCACATGTATCATATTCACATAGACTGTATCAATAGTACAGAGGGTCAAAAGGGCAACTCTCATGGTGAAAATATCTTGGGGCCAGTGCAGTACAAAGGGTCAAGAGGGCAAACCTCTTGGGGTAATAGATAATACATTGCTCACTCACCAGTGGTTATGAATTATTCACTATAGAGTTTGTTGTGCATGTGTGTGTGTGTGTGTGTGCGGGGGGGGGGGGTGTGTTTGTGTGTAATATGGGTGGGTATGCAACATTATACTTTCAAGTCATACTGCAGAAATTAAATGTAACTTTACAGGTGTGTGTGTGTGTGTTTGTGTGTATGTGTGTTTGTGTCTGTGTGTGTGTGTGTGTGTGTGTATTTGTGTGTGGTATGGGTGGGTATGCAACATTAAACATTCACGTCATACTGCAGAGATTAAATGCAACTTTACAGGTGTTTGTGTGTGTGTGTGTCTGTGTACGTGTGTGTATGTGTGTGACGAAGATTACACATACATGTACGTGTGGTATGGGTGGGTATGCAATATCAAACATACAGGTTCTACTGACATTAATTATTAAGCTCGCGCAATTAAGATTTTAAGGTGTGTACGTGGATTTGTGTGAATGTATGTGCATGTATAATATGTATCTATCTATGTATGTATAAGTATGTATGTATGGTTAAGGATTGGAGTTTGATAGATAGTAACACATAATTCATTCCACACGATTAAAGTGCAGGTGATTACCGAAGATAGTGTGGAATGAACAACGCCGATACTCCCCTTAGGCCAGTATAACACATAAAAAGTTCGAAACTGTAGAATTCGAAGCAGTTGAAATGAAAAATAGAATAAACTCCGTCAAAAAAACCCAAAAAAACTATGAAATTGTACTTATAATGTGTCAACAATGCTTTGATTTGTTCACAATTTTCTTCACTGGATGTCAACAATACCCCTACACGCCATATATTTAACAAGTATTTATCAAGACTTTGAGATAAGTGTGCAAGTATAGTTAAATTCATGATCGTGGGGTACAAAGTACTGAATGTAGAAATATATGTTTGCAGATGTACTCTAATGTCAGTGTCAGAGTTGATATTTTTGTGTGTCTTCAAAATCATGACTACATGTAGCAGCTGTAGCTGTCTTGGGAAATTCATGAAGATATATACCTTGCAGAATATTGAGCATATACAGTAGATTAATTTCAGTGTGGTATGGTGTATATCATGTAATGCATCATATTCATACTTTACATCATTTAAAAATGTCATTCTAGTGCTTAGGCTACAGTTGCTTTTTGAATTTCCTGAAAACTGCAGGTGAATTTAAATCTGCATTTTTAAACTTGAGTTTAGGGTCAAAATGCACTGTTTCCATGACAACAGAACTTCAACTGTACTCTTCTTAAATGTGTCTATCCTTGCACTGACCTTGCTATGTGTGTGTGTGTGTGTGTGTCTCTGTGTGTATACATATGTGTAGTACCTCATGAGTACCTGATGAATGTGACTGCTTCATAATTGTGGAAGTAGTTCACTCCACAAGATTTGAAGAAAATATGCAGTAACCATGGTAACACGTCACGTACAAACATTAAGAGTGTCTTGTATAACTACACCTTTGGATCATTACAGGCCCTACATACTGAACTTAAAATAGATAAACTGATATTTCGTTCCACAATGTTTTGGGTACTTACTATGGCAATGCTTTCCCCGACAGACACACAAAAACATGTTTTGCATATCTACACCTCAATGTCATTATGTACACCAAATTTAAGTTCAGGTGCTTCAAAATAGTGAAAGAAGTTCAAATCTGAAGATTTTCAAGAAAATATGCCATTACCATGGCAACGCTTCGTCGGGTACAAACACATTTAAGTGTGTCTTGCATAATTGCACCTATAGATCATTATTCATACTAAATTTGAAACGAATTGCTGAAATACTATGAAAGTAGTTCACTCCACAATGTTTTTGGAAAATTGTGGTTACCATGGCAACGCTTTTTCTGACAAACATAAAAAACATCTCTTGCACGTCTACACCTCAATGTCATCATGTACACCAAATTTGAGTTCCATTGCCTTAAAACTCGAAATAGTTTCACCCCACATGATTTTCAAAGAAAAAAATTGCCGTTACCATGGTGACGCCTTTTCAGGTACAAACACAAAGTGTGTCCTGCATAACTACACTTATAGATCATTATACATATTAGATTTGGCTAGTAACTGATCAGTGGGAATCAGTGGGAATGCTGGAGGATGATTGTTCCGATCCTTGTGGGATTCATTTAAGAGTACATTATATATCTATTCTTGTGTGAAAATTATTTGCCTCAGAATGGTCTCATATTCAAGTAATTTGCAGTTTAATGTTTCCAGGTAAGCGTCCCTGGTCAGTGACGGGGCATTAATCTTTACATTACTTGAATATGAGACCATTCTGAAGCAAATAATTTTCACACAACAGTAGATATATAATGAATCCCACAAGGATTGGAACAATCATCCCTCAGCATTCCCTTTGATTCCCACTGATCGGTTACTAGCCATCCCCTTTAAATACTGTGAAAGTAGTTCGCTCCACGTTTTTTAAATTTGTGGTTACCATGGCAACGCTTTCTCCGACAAACACAAAAAAGTGTCTTGCACATCTACACTTCAATGTCATTATGTACACCAAATTTGATTTCAATTGCCTCAAAATTGTGGAAGGAGATCACTCCACTAGATTTTCAAGAAAATAAGCCGTTACCATGGCAACGCCTTGTCGGGTACAAACACAAAGTGTTTCTCACGTAACTACACCTAAAGATCATTATACACCAACAATTTGAAATGAATTACTCAAATACTGTGGCAGTAGTTTACTCCACAAGGCTTTTTGGAAAATTGTGGTTACCATGGCAAAGCTTTCTCAGATAAAGACAAATAAAAAACATGTCTTGCACATCTTCACTTCGATGTCATCATGTTAACCAAAGCTTCATCAAAATTGCTTCAAAACTGTAGATGCAGTTCGCGACGCAAGATTTGCAACGGACTGCCCGACCGACCACACGCTGATTTTCTATGTGCTTGTAAAATATCTGTAAATAATGAATTATAATGTAAATAGCACCAGGCAGTCTGCAAGAATCTTCAGTCCATTGAAAGATACCACGTAGACTTAATCAGAAGTAAGAAGAAGAAGAAGATTCCTATACTAGCATACTGAGTAACCCCTTACACACTTTGTGTACCAGTTTCTTACGCAATCCTACATTACATTAAAATGTCATTTATACTGAATATTTTTTTCTTCTTTTTTTCTTACAAGAAATGAACAAATTTGGAGCTTTGTTCCTAGCATCTATATGAGCAGCCGCAATTATGGCATTTGCAATCTATTGCAAATCGATTGCAAAATTTGCAACTACCCCTGAATGTATTGCAAAGTTGCAATTAATTAGCAATTGATTGCAAAGATGCAATCAATTGCATCTTTCTTGCAACAGAATTGATTGCAATTTGCAAAAGGATTTCAGGATTTGCAATAGATTTGGGGGAGTTGCAATCAATTGCAACTTTCTTGCAACACCCCCTAAGAATACGTACATCCCGTCTTAAGTTTGAAATAGTGTTAATATTGAAGGTGTAATACTGCTTTTTAATATTATCGAAAGTGCAAAATATGAGTGGGAAGAATCCTGCATTCAACGAAGGAGACATAATATGAAACAAGAGAACATGGCAACAGGCGGATGAATACAAGTGTTGCCATTTTCCTATTGGTCCGTTAAGGATGTGCTGTTCAGCGATATTGTCTTTTGCGCCCTCTACGTCGGCAAATTGAAATGCATTTCTTACGAAAAAATTACAAAAGTTTAAGCGTTTATATCTTAGATGTATTTCATGAAATCAATAAAGATGACATGTAAACATAATGAAGAACTCTTAAACAACGGAAATACATGCAAAGAAAGGCATGGTTGAAGGCTTTGACTGAATTATGAACAATTTCCCTAACCCTTGTCGCGGCCCTTCTTCAAAAAAATCTACAACTATGCTACATTGTCAAAAATATCAAATTCATATTTTGCCCATAACTTTAAGAAAAATGGAGCAATAAGTCCCAAACTTTGTAGGAATGTTTAGGAGATGTCTGTGAATGTCCCTATATGGTTTTTGTAATTTTTACGGTTTTTTATTTTTCATCACTTCTTATCCCTAAAACAGAGGCATGTATTCTGACTACAAGTTTAAAGTTTACTGCATTTTTTCCAAAAATGAATTTTCCAAAAAATTAATTTCATATTTTTGAATATTTCTTGTTTTAGATCAAGAGCTAGTTGAGTTTACAATATCTAGCTCTCTACTAGCTCGAAAACCCTGTTTTCCTTCATGCTGTACCAGAAAATCTACACCTGCGCTACTTGTTTTTTTTAATCAATCATATTTCATTGTTCATAAATAAATTAGTTCAAAAAAGCCTGGAATCTTCAAGAGCATGGTTTCAAGATACGGCAAATCAAAAATTAGCAAAATCTGTTGAAAAATGGCGAAGTTATTAAACTTTTTTGACCACTTGGGTAGGGTTACAATTTTGCTACGTGAATTCTACAACTTTGCTACATGGGCCAAAATTTCATGTTTGGGCCCTTTTTTTTACCACTTCTCAATCTCCAATGGTAATGACCTTGACAATGCTTATAGACAAACTATCTGAGATTATAAAACAGAAGACCCAGTGCAAATCAATAAGTGATAAAGAATTTAAGGCCCCAAAACTCTGACCATGTCACTTCCATAACCCTAGTTAGGGTTAGGGTTAGGGGGGTTAGGGTTAGGGTTAGGGTTAGGGTTAGGGTTAGGGTTAGGGTTAGGGTTAGGGTTAGGGTTAGGGTTAGGGTTAGGGGGGTTAGGGTTAGGGTTAGGGTTAGGGTTAGGGTTAGGGTTAGGGGGGTTAGGGTTAGGGTTAGGGTTAGGGTTAGGGTTAGGGTTAGGGTTAGGGTTAGGGTTAGGGTTAGGGTTAGGGTTAGGGTTTAGGGTTTAGGGTTAGGGTTAGGGTTAGGGTTAGGGTTAGGGTTAGGGTTAGGGTTAGGGTTAGGGTTAGGGTTAGGGTTAGGGTTAGGGTTAGGGTTAGAGTTACGGGTATTCCGCAGTATATGAAGTTTATAGTTAAGAGTTGAAATTCATAGTGTAGATAGGTCTTATCGAGACTAACATAATTCAAAAATTTGAGATCTTAACTCCCAGTAGTTTTTGCTCCAGTCGTTTTTAAATTTACTATTTGTTTTGTATATAAAAAAATTGAAAAGCGTCTGGAAGAAAAACTAATTATAGTTAAGGATTCATACTTTGGTAAAATATTAAGTTTGGTCGAAGGTTCATCATATGGAAGTTTCAAAGTGTTAGTGTAATTAGTCTTTGCTCCAGGCGACTTTGAATTTTTTGATATATACAATATGTACAATATTTGAAAGGGCCTGTAAGGAAGACTAAACTTAGTCAAGCACTCATACTCGAGAAAAAACTTAAGTTTGGTATAAAGTCCAAAATATGTAATTTTCAAAGTCTAACTTGAAGTAGTCTTTACTCCAGCCGTTTTTTAAGTTACCGTATGTTTGTACATAGAAATACTTGAAGGGGTCTGGAAGAAGAACTAATTGTATTGAAGGACTGATACTTGACAAATATGTTGGGTCCGGTAGCAGGTCAAATATATCGGACTTTGAAATTGTAAGTCCAATTAGTCTTCTCTCCAGGCGTCTTTGAAAATTTTCCTTTGTACTATATATACAATATTTGAAAGCGCTTGGAGGGAAAACTAAACTAACTTAAGCACTCATACTTGAGAAAAAACTTAAGTTGGGAACAAATTCCAAAATGTATAAGTTTCAAAGTCTAACTTGAAGTAGTCTTTGCTCCAGCCGTCTTTGAAATTTTCCCTTTACGTCACTACAAAATATTTGAAAGCGGCTGGAAGGAAGACTAATCATAGTTATGCATTCATACTTTCAAAAAAATAATCGGGCGCGTGCACGGTCCAACATATGTTAATTTCAAAATGTAACTCTAATTACTCTTTGCTCCAGCCGTCTTTGAAATTTTCCCTATACATTATAACACAATATTTGAAAGCGGCTGGAAGGAAGACTAATCATAGTTATGCATTTATACTTTCAAACAATAATTGGGCAGGTGCAAGGTCCAACATATGTAAATTTCAAAAAGTAACTTTAATTAGTATTTGCTTTAGCCGTCTTTGAAATTTAATTAGACCAAATTGATGGCTAGACCAGGACCATATATTGAAATGGTCCTGGAACAAAGACTCCGAGGAGTTATGTCCTAATAATCATATATGTTGCACCTAGGGTAGGGAATAACATTATCCAATATTTTCAGATCATGACCATTAGTAGTCTTCTCTTCAGCACTTACTTGCTCTATGCGTGTTAAGTCTATGGAGGAATTCCCATGTGTTATTTCCACATAGAGTTTGTACACGCACTATATTATACCAACGGTGTATTTAGAAATAGTGTCTGGAGCTAAGACTACACGAAGTTAATCCCCTAAACTAATATATCCTCTAGAGCAGACACTGGCTATTAATCTCCTACGTTTTCAAATCATTACTTTTAGTAATCTCGTTTCTAGTCTGTAATTAATTTAACTAGACCAAATTTGAGGGTTAGACCAGGACCAGATTCCAAAAATGTTCCTGGAACAAATGAAGAGTTTGTTTGCAAAAACCGATAAGTCCATATCTGCCAAATGGAGATATTTGCGATTAAAGGTCCAGAAAAATAAAGAGAATAATAAGAAAATTTTTGCTTCTTTTGACCATAACTTTAAAGATTTACCTTTATATGTAGTGACCAATATATAATTTAAAAGGTATTATTTTGTACTTTATGACAGAGACCGTACTTCAAAATCTGCAAAAATGGACTTATCGGTTTTTGCAAACAAACTCTTCAATTACTACTAGGAGTTATGTCCTGAAATTGATATATGTTGTACCAAGGGTAGGGAGTAACATTATCCAAAATGTTCACATCCTAACTGTTGGTAGTCTTCTTTTCAGCACGCACTTACTTTACCCGTGTTATACCTATGGCAATTTCCCCATTGAGTTTGTACATGCATTACAGTATACTATACCAAAGGCTTAGGCTTAGTTAGCTATAACCCGACGTACTGTACTGCTCCAGCCTAATCGACATTACGCATACTCACCGATTGTTGGATTGACCTGTCCCCCAAAGTGTTTCTGACTGACCATCAAGTAGGTCAAAGTCTGGATTAACTCTGCAGGAAGGCTGGGACATGTGCAAGAGTGAGCACATGTTGCAGCCAAAGATAAAAGTCCAAAATGTCAATAGACTTTGTACAGTGTACAAAGTTTATGGAATTCCTAATTCCAAAAACCCATACATTTTGTATATGTGTACTATCCCTATGGGTTTTTCGGACTTAGACATTTTTGCACCCTTCCTTAGGAATTGTACATGTAAGGGTTAGGGATTAGGGGTAAGGGTAAGTGTAAGGGTTAGGGTAAGAGTTTGGTTAGGGTTAGGGTTAGGGTTAGGGTTAGGGTTAGGGGTTAGGGGTCGG
>NW_027272978.1:0-19505 GCF_040938485.1 Diadema antillarum
GAGTTGCTAGGTTTCGCGAGTTACGAATGACTGAAAACATCTGCATGCGACAGACGGAAACACGCTTGGAGTACCACTCCGCTTTTCTTCAAAGCACTCAACAACAAAAAGAGAGGCACAGATAGGACAGACAAAGGTTTATTGAAATTCTTACAAAGGGTACGAAATTTATGGACTTTTAGAGAACTACCATGTTTGCTGTTGTTGTTTGTTTGTGTGAACAATCAAATATGATACACCTATCTAAGTATCCCTATAGCTGAAAGCAACTTAGTTGTGGAAATAAATTGATTTGATGGACGAATGGTGAAAGATCAGGAATGATAAATTTGTCCGACACGTTTTTTATCATAGGATGTATAACAACTCGTCTTTATGATGAAATCTTACACGGAGATTCTGAAAAAGGATGCTTGTGTATTGTGCATGTTACTTATAATCTTTGTGTATAAGGTATTCTTTGTTGATCGCAATTCATGAAAATAAAATGAATGAAGGTATGTGTGCTGTGTGTGTCATAATGTGTGTGAATACATTATTTTTGTTATTTTGTACAAAGTATATAGGTCTACTTTGTATAATCCTGACAAGTAGAGTCACGTTATTAGATCTGTATAATTCTGCGCAACAGTATACTGTACTCTCTATAAAAAAAATCGAGTGAAAATATTCACTCCTAAAAGAGTGAATACAAAAAAAGAGTGAATTTGGAGTGAAATAGGAGTGAATATTGAGTGAAAATGTTCATTTTCACTCGTTTTAGAGTGACCTCAGGGATCACTCCAAAATCTTCGAGTGATCCCTGAGGTCACTCCAAAATGAGTGAAAATGAACATTTTCACTCAAAATTCACTCCAATTTCACTCCAATTTCACTCTAAATTCACTCTTTTTTGTATTCACTCTTTTAAGAGTGAATATTTTCACTCGATTTTTTTTAGAGAGTATGAATCATTTCGTTTATGCTTTTGTCCTGGAGGTATAGGACTCTATTTCATGAAAAAAAAGGAGTTGGCCAATATATGCGATACTGGCTTCGTTCAAATCATGCACAGCGGACAATGAAAGAGGATTCGAATATCCCATTATTAGATATTCTACTGATCTACCTCTTGGTTGATTCGCCGGTATTTGGTACTGTGAAAAATAAAATCAAACAACACAAGAAGAGAGGGAGAAAAAAAAGTCCTAAAGCTTATATTGCATTACTTACGTGGAATATGTAAATCTCCTCATAGAGGCGTGTCACCTCCTGAAAATCAGCTGGTACGCACGAAAGTTATCGTATTTTCATATTTCATGCATTCTTTCACTTCTAAAGTGCGGAACAACGTATGTATTTGTTACATTTTTTCAAATCTTGTCGTTCTCGTTTTTGTTCCACAAGTCTTGTTGTCAGCCTCTGCTGCCCGACATAGATGTGACAAAATGAAATCACTGCAGGGCATGAAAACATAGGGTGTAACCACTTTCCCCCCCCCCCCCACTTTTTTTCACCCCGTAAGCTATGGAAGTGGCACCAGAAAAAAAAAATAGAATGTGGTCAAGTTCTTGACGTTTGCGCCGGTAAGGCTTTGGTTTTGTTTTGTTTTTTTGTTTGTTTGTTTGTTTGTTTGTGTGTGTGTGTTTTTTTTTTTGGGGGGGGGGGGTTGTTTTGTCTTGTCTTTTGTCTTTGTTGTCAGGTAATGTTGCACTGAAGAACTTTTTTTTTCCTTTCTTTAATGAAACCCGGAAGTGGCACCAGAAATATAAAATGCATGGGCCCCCACTTTTCAAATCGTGCCGCCGGCCATCGGGCCGTGCATTGTTCTGAAATTGTCAAGATACTAATTACATGTACTATAGGTTTTCCCATCCATTTTCGCACTTTTGTCATTCAATTTCAAAGATTTATTATTCAATTTCGTCCCGAGAAGCACGTGGAATGCAAATCCTAATTTTAATTTCGTCAATTGTCATTGTAATTCGTTTTTCGTCAAACATTTTCGAAAACATAGCATTCAAAATCGTCAATTGCCATTCAAAATCATCCCTCCCGCTGACGGATCGCAGAATGTGAAGATCAAATTCGTTTTTGTTCACACAAATTTTATGAATTTTTCATTCAAATTAGCCAGATGCTGTCGTATGCGAGACAGTGTCTGTTTGTATCAGAAATCTCACCGGATAGAGATATGAGACGAATATGAATGAAAATTTAACGAAAAAACAAAAGACGAAATCGATCCTGCTGTTTTGAGTGCTGGGAGTGAGACTGACGAATCTGAACTGTAAATGACGAAAATGTATGCCAAATGACTAAATTGAATTGACTTTATTTGAAAATGAACGACGAAAGACGAATTTGAAAGTAAGATTGGCCTTTCCCGACATCCCGCGACGAAATTGAAGTAAAAATTTGTGAAATTGAATGAAAAAAGTTTGAAAATGAATGGGAAAACCTATATCACTCGCAAGGGTTGCTCGCAACGATATGGCTGTGTAAAGTTACAGACTACTAGTACTCAGTTACTATCTCCTAAATAAAATAAGCTAAAAGTGGATGACGTTAACCATGATTTTTTTTTTTTTGTATTCAAGTACAAGTTTATGCATGATGTATAGTAAACTCAGTGCCGTATGTAATATTCCATGTGCCATCTTGAATCAAGAATCTTCAGCTTATTATAGAGGCAGAAGATGAAGAAGAAGAACCACTCACTATCAAGCTAGGGTGTGAACCACACTAAAAAGAGCCTGTTAATACTCGAGAGATCTCTTACACCATGCCAGGGAGCGGAGGTGATCGCCTCCTCCAGGATGGAGGTTCATCCACTTCCTCTCGGCCCTGCCTGCTTACGGCGGCGCTCTCTATCCATACACAAGACACGTACGGACGTACACACACAACTGACACACACACACACACGTACACGTACGTACACACTCGTGAAAATGGCGTTGGCATCGGTTTGCGAAGAAACTTTCGGGAACAGTTCCTCCAGGTTATGCTCTCGACCTGCCTTTGGTGTAAATTTTGCGGGAGATGACCCTCTCTCAGATGCTAAATTTACAGTTCCAGCTATTTCAGAGGTAAGAGGATGATTTGCCACTTACGTTGCCATCATGCCAAATGCTTGTTTTACAGCGGTGTCTGGACAGGAATGACATGACAAAGCAAAGATTGTGTGTTACAACTACTGACCAATGTGCGCATGGTTATTCCGGTCAATGCTTTAACCATTAATGGTGGTTCTATTCCATGCATTGATATATTAAAGCACTTACTTAGCAAAAGCAGTGCATGGTAAATTGTGGAGTTCATAGGTTTTCATGTCAATGACAAGTAAGGTTAACGTTAGATATGCCCTATAAAAAGATCTAGGCTAGAGTAAAAACCCCAATTTTCGGCCGGCCTCCAATTATCCGGACACTTAACGTTAGATTTCTAACTTGTTAACTGTTAGCACTGGTTAGTGTTACAAGTCTTAACATATCACAAGGCAGCAAAGTGGACTGTCACAACACAAGCATATCACATCGTTTCACATACTAGCACACTCATTCACCACAGAAAAGTGCCTGAGTCCCCTCCAAAAATCCATCTAAAATCCCAAATTTTGCCGTCAAAAACGTGGAATCGCCGCAGCTTTTCCAAAGCGTGGGCGAATTAATTGGGTCCCGTGTAAAGAATCGGGGTCGCCGAAAAAGCGCTAAAAATTGAAAAATTACGCTGTTCTGTTGCGAGATTTTTCGTTTATCGCAAGCTCAGAGTGTGATGGTATCCTCAAAAACACAAAAGAAAAACAAAATCTCTGTACGTGCCGATGCAGTGAATAAATGTAACGTTACAGGGGCTGAATGCAAGTGGAGAGTCCCCAAAAGTCGGACACGAACGGGCGCTGCAACATCCCCGATGTAACCTTGTGCCAACAAGGTATGGCGCGATCAGATTTTTCAGCGGCCTTGTATGCGTATTGACATCACGCGCGTGTCCGAATTTTGGAGACGCTGTCCAAATTTTGGGGAATTGACAAGGTCATAATATTTGGGGATTTTGTGAAATTTTATGATCTGTTCAACAAAATAAATATTGGGAAAAATTAGGTTGATATATGTAACATACATTATTATAGATATAATTTTTTGGAGTATTATTTGAGTTGAATAAATATTGCAAAAAAGCTTAAAGTGTCCGAAAATTGGGGCTTTTACTCTAGATGCCCGTAACAAATTCACCTAACCTCAAGCTCAACAATGTTATTAGATCTAACATTAACTCAAAACTTTTAACTGTTAACGTTAGACGTACCGTAATTATGGGTAAACTCGGCCTAGCGGGTAAAGTCGGCCCCCAGCGCGCACAGTACAACTACTTAAATGCGCGCGCCGGGGGCCGACTTTACCCGCTAGGCCGAGTCTACCCATAACTACGGTATAACATTTAACAGATGTTCGAGATCAGAACAGAAGATGTAAATTTAGCGTTAATCAATAGATACTCTAATAATGATAAACCGTATTTGTATAGCACATATCACAAAATAGATTAATGTCTCTAAATGCACATTGAAGGAAGGAAGGAACTAACAGAAATTAGGAAAATAGACATGAGAGAGAGAGAGAGAGAGGAGGCAAAACAAGATGAAAAGTGAAAGAGCTGTAATTGTGACCAACATTGTATAGTGTTACACATTAAAATCCACAGACATTTTAAAAAGATGTGTTTTCAACAAACGCTTAAAATCATCTAACTTGTTACTGTATTGGTTTGCTTGAGATACGTGGGTAATTTGTTCCCTAACTCTGCTGCTGCAAGTTGAAAAGATCTTGCACCGTAAAATTGTGTTGATATTGTGGGGGTATGCAACAGAAGTTTGGATTGAGAGCAAAGATTTCTTGCTGGACGATATTTTGTTATCAGCTGTTGTAGATAAGTAGGGCCTAGTTCTTGCAAACACATGAATACCATGGTAAATTGATAACAGTTAGATGAATGAACTGATAATTACGTGATGAAGGATGCAAGACTACCAGAAGAAGAAGAAGACCTTGGCTGTCTAAAACTATCATGTTAATCATGTAGAAACCTATAGATTCAAGGCCTAGGCCTAATATGAATTTAAACCATATGAATTTATGATGTACATACATGTTTAAAACTCAAATTAGAAATGCACTGTAGAGTGGTCTAATAGTTAGTACTGTACCTAACAATTTACCGTCATCAACAACAGACCAATATTCTGGGATTTTGGTGAGTTGTCCTGGTTGAGGACTTGTAGACTCTAGCGTTACTTGTTAAATAGATATTTTTCTTACAATTTTCATCAAATGTTACCATATGAATACCACCACCAAATTTGTTATTATGGTGAGTGGTATTCAAACATTGCTAACACTTTTATTCTGGGTTGTTGATAATGTAGTAATGTACACTCCATAGCTGTGTAAGAATAGACGAGGATAGTCATGTTTATGAGTTGCCGTATGGTAGAGGTGCAGTGCTATGATTGAATGGTTATGATCAACATACTATTACACTCTTGTACACTGCCCCTTTCCCACATGTAGCCTGCTGATTTCCTGGCCAGTATAGCAGACAATGAGAGCGGCCCCAAGATTCGGTTTCTCCATGGTACCACAACTCTGGGGTTCAAGTTCCAACATGGTGTCATAATTGCTGTGGATTCAAGGGCAACAGCTGGTTCTTACATTGGTAAGACAACACTTTCCCATATAGGCATCATCCAGGATTTGATGAAGATTTATTTATCTGCCTTGCATGATCAGAAAATGCATATAAGTTTATTGCAGAGCCTGTTCTTTCTTTGTTACCGGCCAGATGTACATGTTGACTTGGCAGTTGCATTCTTTGGTAGCCTTTCCGTAACTCTGTGCTAAATAACTGTGTCTGCATTTTTGTTTGTATTGTTCCTAGATGAAATTGACTTTTTACGACCAGACAAGGTCATTCTGTAAACTTGTGTCCTGAAAAAAGATATTTTGTCCACACTGCTCAAAGAAACTTTGCATTAATGCAGTTTCATGTATTTTCTTCTGTACCAAGAATTTGTAGAGTTTTACTGTGTGAATAGCTTCTCAAAATGTCAATGTTTTGCCCCTGTTTAATATTTGTCATGCTTTTTTACTCTTAAAGCTTCCCAGGCGGTGAAGAAAGTGATTGAGATCAACCCCTACCTCCTGGGAACCATGGCTGGGGGTGCTGCAGACTGTGCCTTCTGGGAAAGGGTGCTGGCTGAGCAGTGCAGGTGGGACTTCTTATGGGACCTCCTGTTGTGTGGCCAGGGGTTGCGATGGAGCCAGTCTGTTTTTTTTTTGAATTATTATTATTGTTATAATATTACTGTTATTGTTATTATTATTATTATTATTATTATTATTATTATTATTATTATTATTATTATTATTATTATTATTATTATTATTATTATTATTATTATTATTAATATTATTAACAATATTGTTATTGTTATTATTATTATTATTATTATTATTATTATTATTATTATTATTATTATTATTATATTTTTATTGCGGGGGGGGTGGGCAATGTATAAGAACGATTGATTCTTCAGTCGGAGATATTGAACTCAAGGAAATAAGTGATGATAAAGATCATCATCATTATCATCACCATCACCATCATTATTATTGATTAGTCGAAGTAATAGAAGTACATGTAATAATGATAATATGTGAGGGTAGTTGACAGCGATAATGATATCCAGATTTTTTTATCAGTTTGACCTTTGTTGTTGTTATTATTATTATTATTATTATTATTATTATTATTATTATTATTATTATTATTGTTATTATTATTTCCACTACTACGACTGCAACTGTGGATGGAATGCAGTGTCAGCATATTGTCAATGAAAATCTGAGAGGACTTATTGATAAAAAGATCCTATTTTTATAAAGTTATGGCATTGGAGTTTCAGGGGGTCATATTAGGTATGCTGGTAGAAGACTGAAAGATCTTTCACCATTATAGAACAATGACAATGCTTGCATAAGATTCTGTACGTATTACATTATATGTTGAATGTTATAATTTTGTATCTTGTCTCTGAGGTGAACATCTCCATGATATTTTTTTCTATATTTATCTTCTGAACATCACTCTTGACCACACTTAGTAATAAGCATGCTCAACACTCATCCATAAAATGTCATAAGAGAAGTTATTCTGCTTGGATGCAAAATCATTGCAAAGAATAGCAAGACAGCTATGAGGACTCGGGTTATCAAGTATCTATCGGGAGTTCAATCCTTTTGCATACTTTGCAGTGATTGAACCTTTGTAAAACTCTCACTTTACAGAATTTATGAATTGCGGAACAAGGAGAGGATATCAGTGGCAGCTGCCTCCAAACTTCTGGCCAACATGCTGTACAACTACAAGGGCATGGGACTGTCTGTGGTAAGGAGCCCTTCTATGTCACTGACAAGTGAAGTTTGAATAGGATATTAATTTGTTTTTGTGATGATTTGCTAGACTCTGATGTTCACAAAGGTGATGGTATATAAATGATGATACATGTATGATGGATTAATGTAGTGACAGCTAAAGTGACCTAGACAAGTTTATAGCTTGTTTTCATGGGACGGAGATTAAGGACAAGAAAAGGGCAGCATTTGGTTGATTGATTTGGGGGGTGGGGGGGAGGTGGAGTGATTACACGTTGATGCCTTGTCGGGCATCCAATATGAACATTTTTATGTACAGTGCACTCCCGTTATAACGAACACGGTTATAGCGAAATTCCGATTATACTACGAAGTAAAAATTTAGGCTCCAACATTATCAACTCTATGTTCTTTATTGTTTATTTGTTCTGTTATAACGAAATTTTGATATAGCAAAAGAAAACTGCCAGTCCCGGGCACTTCATTATAACGGGAGTCCACTGTATTTCAAGCAGTTCATCTTAAAGTTTTTCCATGGTAAAGACGTTTAAATCAATTTGATGCTTGATCTCTCCTGACTCTGAATTTAGACATGACTTATCATTATCATTATGGCAAGTGCAAGTCAGAAACTGAAAAATGGATAAACAGTGTTTCCCCTCCACCTATGTAGTTTAGTGACTGTTTAGCAAGACTACTGTAAAACAAGATATTTTTGTGGCATGAAATCTGTGCAAATTAGAGCCGACGGTCTTTTTCGCGACATGACATTTTTGCGAATTGCCACTGGCATTCGATGCATGCAGTGTAGAAGAACTTTCAGTCGCGTTTTAATTTTGCGAATCTTGTCTTTTGTGAAATTCACAAAATTAAAGTGCATATGAACCCTTTTGGTTATACAGTATAGGTAATTCTTTGTAAGTCTCCATTTTTCGATCTCTTTGTTCCTATAAATGCAAATGACACTTCCATATATAGTTATTGCTACCTGTATTCATTGGAGACAGTATCCATTGGTCTTGACTTTGTGCTTATTCACACTCGATGTACTTCTCTTTTCCATATTCTTCTCAGGGTACGATGATCTGCGGATGGGACAAGCGAGTAAGTTGTGCATTTCATTTGGGAGTAGCAGCTACAATTATTTGTCACTGCTTCAGTAATGAAATACACTTCACCCACCTATAGCAGCTACCCAGAAGAAGTGGCATATTTAACTGCTGCAAATAGGTGACCACTACAGACAGGTCAACAGCTGTTCTGAATTTTGAACATGTGTAATCGGCTGTGAGATGGCAAAACAACGTATCTACATGCAGCCTCTTTCCAGTGAAACAAGTTTTAAGTTTTGCAAGCGTACAGTTCCTTTGAGTTTTTTTTTTTTTTTTTCTTCTTCTTCTTCTTTACGAGAGATATTCTCAAATGCAGCACTTTCTATCATTTCTTGCTAGGGGTATACATATATTGTTACCAATTTATCGCTCCCTTGATACCTAGCAGCTGTCTGTATTTACGATGACACTGCTGATAAAGGTGTCTCAAATACTGGTGGTTACTATAAATCTATAATTTCTGGTTCGATAGCAAAGTGTTTATGATTTTATGTCCATTTCCATGGGTTTGTTTCATCCTGGTAGGTCTATAAAAAATGATCATCATACTATTAATCTTTCAACTACAGCGTTGTAGTGGGACCAAGTTACAGTCAACTCCAATAATTGGAATATTTCCCACCGTGTATTTACAGGATAATGGTTGAACATGTGTTTGGTTTGAGTGAGGTTTGGCACTGAAAATGCTAGCCAGTCGACGTGCAGATAACTGATGAACTAGAATGTTCTAACCTCGGGGGTTTTAAGTGCCATTTTTGGAGGTTAGAAGTCCCAAGACAAAGTTTAGGGACCTTTTCACCTCCCTCAGGACCATTTCAAACTCTTCAGACAGATCATTCCATATTTTCTTTCCCTCAGTGGTCGTCATTTATGTACTATTTCTTGCATCATTCAGGGGCCTGGTCTGTATTATGTGGACAGCGATGGCAACCGTTTGACCAACAACCTCTTCTCCGTCGGCTCCGGGTCGACGTACGCCTACGGTGTCCTCGACAAGGGCCACAAGTGGGAGTTGAGTGTGGAAGAAGCCTACGACCTGGGTCAGAGGTCGATCTATCACGCCACGCACCGGGATGCATACTCAGGAGGAGTGGTGAACCGTGAGTAAAGCTTTTTCATTTTAGATATATCATTCTTTGCTCCCATAATGCTGTTCAAGCTATTCAAACATAGGAAAAGGAGTTTCCTCAAAAATATTTATGGGTGTAGTAAATGAAAGAAGACTTGTGAAGCACCCAATGAAAAATTGAAAATATGTTCAAAAGTTATGAAATATTTATGTTATTGAAAATTGCATTAATTTCCTTGTGAAACTCCTTGTACATTTTCTTTGTTTAGTTCTACTTCTGTGACGTCACTGTAAGTTCAAGCTGTGGGTAGAGTGAATTTAAACACAGGGACAAGTGTACAGGGACAAATGTCCGTTTGAAAAAGATCTGCATATAAGCTTCAGTCTTACCATCTCAATCTCTCTCTCTCAGTGTACCACATGCAGGAAACTGGCTGGGTGAAGGTGTCTCAGACAGACGTAAAGGATCTCCACTACAGATACGCTGAAGAGAAGGAGAAGAAATAATGAGTGGATTGACCAGGAGTTGTTAAATCGAGGAGTTGTTTAAACAAGGAGCTCATTTCCTGTGGTAAACTGCCATGCTAGTTTGGTGACAAAAAGAGAAGGAGTGATAAATATCATTCTTTTGATGATTCTTTTGTTTTATAGAACGTAATACTCTAAACCCTAAAATATTTGCAGCATGAAATTTTCGCGAATTGTGTAGACAAACACTTCTGCATGCATTTTACGTAAGCGATTCCTGTCTCCTTGCGAAATTCGTGAAAATTTCATGTAGGCCCCACTCGAAAATTTCTGGTTTTACAGTTAGTCACTTGATACTTAAAAGGGACAGCATAACTTGAAAGACATTTGGAGGCCATGTTTTCACAACAATATGCATGTGAGGAAAGTGTATGGATCAGCAGTATCGAAAGTGTGAGTTAAATTGAATTAGAAATATGGTGTGAAATAAATTACTTCTCAGTAAAAACAAGTATTGCTACTTGCAATAACAAAGATGAGCAAGTATGTGAGGACAGCAAAGCAAATTCCCTGGAGTAAATTGTTATGCAAGGCAATAGTATTGGCTAAGGGGCATGCCATGTTGATGGGATTGTTGTAGAAAAAGATGCCCGGGAAATGCTTCTCGCTGTCCATTCCCGCTGTTCCCAATACACTAATACATAATACATAGGACAAAATATGCATGTTGTGTTGAACACAGTGACATTCAAGTCATTGACATCACAGAGCTACTGTGGTTCAGTGGACAAAACCATATGGAAAAAACCCCATCAATTCCATGTATTTCTATATGCATGTACAAACATTCATTGCTTCATTAGCAGCCTTGTAAAATAAATTGCAGCATAACTGTTGATTCAAATTAAGAACATGTTTGTCATCAAATTTCTCCATTTTTGTTTTTCCCACAAGAAATGGGCTTCTGTTAAAATGTCCTCAAAGTTTGTAGAGTCCTGTTGAAGTTTGTATGACAAAGTATAATATAAGCGCATTGTAAATGAGTCGGGGTAGGTGTCGGTCCTTTCCAACCGGAATGGAAATAGCGCTTATCAAAGATGTGTAGGGGTAATTAAGTATGGACTAACTTGGCTAGGAAGCTCAGACCAGAAGGCCACCAACTTTCTGTAAGAAAGGTCAATGTGTTCCCATTGTACAATTATTCATTCACTGTCAGGGTGGTGTAAGAGATGTTAATCTCTGGCATGGCATGATCTTTTAGTCACATGTTTTCTTAGCAAGAAATGAAGCACTTTTGCCTCATTTTCATTCATGCTTGTTTTTGTGACAGTCCTTGGAAAGTTCGTGAGTATAAGATGAGAGTTTTTCCAACACCTTGTCATTCAAATTTTGTAATACAGAGTGTCCATCAGATTGCGTATGATATTTGCTGTTTAAGTAGACTTTGATACAACTGAGCCAGTTGAGAATGATATTCTCGCTAACTTAACTGTTGTCTCATCATATTCTTGTTTATATATCATGAGAGAGTCAAATCAGACCACCCTAGCAAACAACAAGAGAAAAATCTAGTCACTTTCAAATACTTGTATTGACACACTGGAGTGTTCACTACAAGTCTCATCAGAAGCACTGAAATTATACGGTTATTTAGTTATCTCGGTGAGATCTGTGCTCATCAAAAACCTGTTGAAAGTGTCCAAACATTCATTAGGCTGATGAATGACATGATCACCGATTCCTCAATTTGTAGTCCTATCATACTCAAAAACATATGTAAGAGTTAGCATTAATGTCGTTATTTTCTTACGGTAGCAATTTCGTGGGTGTACCACAAGAGGTGATGGATTTTATGTCAATGAATTCATGACTCTAGGAGACTACATTACCTTCTTGCTTGGGCGGGACGAATTTGTCTCTCCTGTACAAAACATCGAGATGATAAAAACAGCAACAATGAAATGACAAAATACCAACATTTCTGTCATGAACTTGTGATGAGCACATCTCGATCAATTCTATATCTAATGGTCTTTCCTCACTGCTAGGAAGCAATAGGGTAATTGAAAAAAAAAACCCAAACCAATAGTATAGAAACGCTTGTTTTTATAACATTCCCATATTTTCCCCATAACTTTTCTGTTGGAATAATATGACATGTATGTTATTTAGTGAAAATACAATATGAACTCTTTTCTTGTCAAGGGTTAAGCATGCAAGTGAAATAAGGTGTACATTTGTTTGTGTTTTTTCTTCAGTCAGTGTGAGTAAAACCTGCTGAATGAGCAGAACACGATGAGAAACTGTATACCTTTTTGATGTCTTTTCTTGGTTGTAGTGCAGTGTGCATGATTCTGTGTTTACTGGCGAAATGGGGCATGCACGTCTGTGAGTCCCCGACGGTGTGTAGTGCTGATGTGTTAGCAGTCCTATCCCAGTGCTGTATATGAAGTGAGTCTGGCCAACTTTGTTTTCAGCTTATGTGTTTATACCCCCGCCAAACGAAGTTTGAAGGGGGTATACAGGAATCAGCGGACGGTCGGGCGGTCGGGCGGTCGGTCCGTTGCAAATCTTGCGTCGCGAACTACTTCCTCAGTTTTCAACCGATTCCCATAAAACTTGGCACAGATGTGTGCCTTGGGTTGTAGATGTGCAAGACATATTTTTTGACAGTACCCAAAAGTACGTTGACATGGTAATGGCATATTATGGGCAAAAATGGGTACAAATCTTGCGTCGCGAACTCCTCCCACAGTTTCTGATCAATTTTTATGAAATTAGGTACAGATGTTCATCTGAATATGTTAATGTGCAAGACACATATTTCCGCAGTGGCAAAAAGTGCGTTGCCATGGTAACGGCATGTTATTGGTAAAATATAGGGCAAAATGCTTCATGGCAAAACTGCTTCATCAGTGTTCTTCCAATTCTCATGGAATTCATATTGAATGTTTGTCTTAGGATATAGGTCAGCATGACACATTTCTTGACAGTGACAAAAAGTATGTTGCCATGGTAACAGCTCACATATTATGAGCCAAAATGATGGTAAATTTTGTGTTGCAAACTACTTCCTCAGTTTTTGCCCAATTTCCATGAAACTTGGTACAGATGTGTGCCTTTGGTTGTAGATGTGCAAGACGCATTTTTCGACAGTACTCGAAAGTACGTTGCCATGGTAACGGCATATTAATGGCAGAAGATCAAGGAAAGATCTTCCGGATTTAACTACTTCCTCAGTTTTTTGACCAAAGCTTATCAAATGTTGTTTTGACCAAAGCTTATGAAATGTTGTTTGGCGGGGGTATAACCAGTCGCTGTAGCGACATTTCTAGTTTGAAGCCTGTGATTGGTCAAAACTGATCCTGTGATCTTCGTGGAGCCATGTCGTTACCAAAGTGTGCTCATACTCGGTGCCCATTGTTCACTACCCCTTATTTGGCTTACTTTCATTATTACGTCTTGGCGTACACGCTAACCCTCTAACGCGTAATACGCTGAGTAGTGACATGACGTCCAATTTAGCAGTTGTCCAGACTCTCTTTATATACAGCACTGGCAGTCCCCGTGATAGGGTGCCCTCCTATGTTGGCTTTCCAGATGTTAATTCATTGAAAATCACATCCTTTCATAATTAAAGGGTGTGTACAGTTCTGGTTGAGGTGAGGATTTAGCTTTTAACGTTTTGTGAGATATTCAGAAACTACTGTACTCTATGAGATGTCAAAGACCATGCAATTCTAAGGGGTATCAAAAGTTTATTTGATGAAAATTGGTTTTGAAATGGCTGAGATATCCAAAAGCAAGGTGAAACGAAGAGATCCTAATAAAAGGCGTGGCCTGTCGCCTTTTATTATTATCACTTTTTTGGATATCTCAGCCATTTGAAAACTAATTTTCATCAAATAAACATTGAATCCTTAACATTACATGATCTTTCATATTTCATAAGAGGTTTCTCATTATCTCACTTAGGAATGTTATAAACCTGAATCCCCACCTCAACCAGAACTGTACAGTCCCTTTAAGTTGATTCCAGTAAATGGAGGAAGTTTTCATTGAATAGGAATTAAACCCAAATAATGGCCACCCAAGGGATACAACAGTAGTGGCCCCTATAGACAGGTGACTGCTATAGACAGGTCAGTGGCCATTTTGACTTTCAACACTTGTATTGTATATTGGATAGCATTAAATACTGCGTGTTATTCTAAAAAAAAAAACACCAAAAACCAAGCAAATAAGTTTGCATGTGCAACTGTAACATGGGGATTTTTTTGTACAATTTACTTTATTTTAATAACTTGTTTGTTTTTTGGCCTATTTCTGTTCTTTTGATTTTTAAAATCACGTTTTAGGCCTGAGGAACTGCACTGGTTTGTACTGGTTTACATGAATGGGGTTCATGAACGAGTGTGAGGGGATTGATATCGTGCGAAGCTGATATATAAGCAACAAACAATATCCAGATAAGTACCATATTGCCCTTATTCTAAGGTATTTTAAAAACATAATTTACCATTTGCAGATGAAACAAAAACCCAGCATTAGTGCTTCAAAATAGTTCTAAAATGTGAGTTAGGGCTAGATACAACCACTGTAAAAATTTGAATCTGTATAATTGATGTTAAGTGTTGTTAAATACACAAAATGTGAACAATAGTTAAAATAAAAATGTTTCTAGACTAAACCATCTACAGTTTCGGTTTATTGAGAAAAACACTGCTATCTTCTTATATTTTAGGCTTTATTGCGAAAATGTTATATGGTAGGATGTTTTGTGATACAACAGACCTACACATGTGCATCAAATGTGATATCTTGAACACTTTTTAAATCACTGCTCCCAAAGGTAAACTGGACCTTTAATCAATTGATTCAATTAATTCCGTTAATTTGAAATTTGGTGTCCCGTCATCACATTTTGGTGGCCCTGGACCATCTGCACCAGGCCACTGCTAATGTAGAGCCCTATATATATGAGAATTTAGGGAATGCAGCAATATTAACAAAAAAGAAAAGAAAAAAAGATTACAACAGTTTGTAACATTAATGAAGTCAATAACCACATTGACTGCAACACACACCCAGACAGAGACACAAATGTACACACAAACACACACTACACACACACACACGCACGCACACACATAATGACGTGTGACTGTTGAATGTTAAAGAAGGGCACAACAAAGCAATTTTTGGTCCATTTCATACAATTTTATCTGTTTATTCTTGTACATAAATCATACCAATCCATAATATGCTTTTTTGTAGTATTTACTGATTTACAAGTGCTTTATTACAAGTCTATTTTACACATTTTTCCACGCTAGCTGAAAACTCTCTCTCTCACACACACACACGCTCACTCCCTCACTTTTCTCTTCTATCCTCTGCCACGAAACAAGCTCACACAAAATCAGAATGCAGAAATAAATTATGTACGTCATAAAATTGGGGGGGGGGGGGGATATGCATAATTGCAGATGACAACAAAAAGCCTGTGTATGATACAATACTATAACTCTAACCAGACATTGAATACACCAAGTCAGATACAGGTAACTTCCAAAAACATGGACCTGTTTCACGATTGACCGCTCTTTCTTTTTCTTCCCCTCTTCAAATATCATACACTTGCTGCGGAAAAATATTTCTTTTTTTTTCTATACAGAAAAGATTATTTGCTGCATTTCACCAATAATTTGCCAAATGTACATACGCAACCGGGCAGCACCGACAGAGATGCAACATATAAGCTCGTCTCTGCCCGAAACCGACACTTCACAATCTCATGGGAAAAATGAAAATCATAACACCCAAGTGTAAATGAGCTAAATTCAACATTAGACATAATAGCAACATACACGTACATCATATTTGGCAGAAATCTACAAGATGGCTGTAGATTATCATACCAACCTTATAGCAATGAACTTTGTAAGAGATTTCCATCAACTTCCATCATTGGTGCAGTTTTCTTACAAATCACACAAGATGCCAGTCATCACAAATGTTCATCCGAGAGTGAAATAATGTACCAATGCCAAGAGGGGGGAATTACAGATTGGCAAAAAAAATTAAGAAAAAAATAGTTCTCACAATTTTATGTATTTTGGTTAATCATATTTTGTCAGGTACTGTACATGTACTTCCTACATAAAATGTTCTCTCCATCTGCTCGCAAGAAAACGTGTCAATATCTAATGACAAATACTGTACTATGTTAAGACATCACATTTAGTTATAAAAAAACAACAAAAAGACAAACTGCCTCATGAAAAAAGGATAACACACTGACATCTATTGCCAAATATATATGCACATCATACACCAAACCGAGCAGGAGTCGAAAGGCTAATTCTGTGATAGGATGACGACACACACACATCTGTATGTGGGAAAAAAAACTACCAGACAAGTTACAGACTGCGCTGACACGCTAATACATCATAACAGTGGGAAACTATCTCTCTAGAGTGAATTACATAACTTGACCTCCTCTTCAATCTTTTTTTTAAATTTATTTTTCTCTAACTCTTGGCAGTACATTTACAAAGCAGAGTAGAAAGATGTAACTTCTCACGCACTGAGAAAGTTCTGAAGGCACTTTATAATACATTATTCGGACTTGCGATTAAACGAATATCTACCTATTCAGTGTTTCAGAGGAGATCCTACACCAAAGATTAGTGCTGTACGACGACATACACTTGACTGCACAATTGCACTACACGTTAGTCTACGTTCCACACTGCATAAACGAAATCTAGCTGGACTCGTCACGAACACAGAATGTGTACAACCAGTGATGGATGCCCCCTTAAGGCTTGTCCGTTTCACTTGCGCCGTTGACATAATTCCACCAACTTTGTACCGCCTTGTGCACTACGCAAACAGAGTGATACATTGTCTGCTAATGACGCAAACCGCTGTTAATGTTCAGGAAAATTAATGGATGACAATGAGACATTATCTACAGGAGTTATCTTCCTTTGTCTACCACAGTTAATAGGTAGGCAAAGCACAACACTACCTACACATACTCTGCACACAAAACATGTCGAAATCATTCTCTTCTTTAAAAAAGAAGGGGGAAAAAATCCATCTCCAATCTGTAAAACAGGGCTATGATAAATGGCTACAGATCTTGTCAAACTCAGCACAGATGCAATATTGTAAAACAAGATATGTTTGTGGCATGAAATTTTCACAAATTGGAGCTAACGACCTTTTGCGAACTGCCGTTGGCATTCAATGCATATAGTGTAGACCAGAACTTTCATGCGAAATTGGTTTTACAGTAATCTTTCCTCCACAAGAAAGGTACCTCTCTGTGCATTTCGTTACATTTCCTTTCCTTTATATCCGAGATGATATATAGTCAAACAAACAAGTCGAACCGAGTTTAAAGCTAAGGATCGAACTGTGTAGACCGGATACTACAAAGATGCATGGCATTACGAAGGTAAGTATATGCTGCTGAAAAAAAAAATGCAAAGAGATAGACAAGAACTGAAAGCTTCTGTCGTCATTCTGCTTTGCTTCGCTACACTCAAATGGTGGAATGCAATTGAAACTGTGGGTACTACATGGTGTACTATGAAAATAATAACAATATCAAACACAGTGCACTCCCCTTACAGTGAAAACAATTATAACAAAGTTCTTGTTCAGACAAATTTAAAACTTAGGTCCCAGACTCATCATCTATATAATATCTTCATATACTTGAGTGTTTCACTATAACAAAATTTTGACAAAACATATAACAAAAGAAAACTGCCAGTCCCTAGGACTTCAAAATAACAGGAGTCCCCTGTACTCAAATGCCTGTTTACATTGTGAAAGTGTATGATGGTTACTGCTCTCTTACAACAAAGAATTTGAGATGCTGCACATACAGATTAGCTCCCTCAAGTAACAGACTGCTCCATACAACAGACAATCCTGCCCCTAATTCAATTCATACAATGCATCTCATTTTATTCTTTCTTTTTTTTTTTCCTTTGGACAATTTTCTGCTAGAACGATAAACCATATCTTGCTGTAAGAATACGAAGCATTTCCTTTTCCAGACCCACTATGGGGCACCTCTACTTTTGTATAAAACTGGGTCAAGCCTTACATTTCACATCTCAGAAGCATCTCAGAAGTTGAACTTTCTAGTACCTCAAATAGTTCAGAACATTGACCTCTCTTTATTCTTTTTTCTTTTTTTCACAGTAGCAATAGACCATCTTGTCATTGCCATGCAGGATTCAACATCTGGTCAGTGCGTAAGCCTTTGGTAGCGAAAACGGGTGTCCTAAATGATGCAGCTAATAGCAGAGGATGGGACCAAAATCACTAGCCAGGGAACCACAGGTACCTAGAATCTCAGACATTAAGAACATGTACTTTAGTTAATGCAAGTACGATACCTGGACACAGTGTGTGGATATCATTTGGGTTGTAAACAAAGCGTGCCATCGTAGTGAGACTATTATTACTTGCTTAATTTGCTCAAAATAAGAAAGAAAACGAAGGTAACTTCATCCATGCCAAAGATACCCTTGACTTCTGTTCATAACCACACTGGTAGACACAAGTCAAATTAGCAGTGCTCACTTGTACATTTTAATAGACAAACTACCATCATATAAAAATATGCTGCACCAATGCATGATTGATTGCACGAAGGAGAAGAAAGCGAAATTTCCCGACCAAACACGAGATTCCCAACAAATACACAGCAGCAGCACTTTAAGAGTCATTCTCTTACCCAAGAATGAAATGACTCCAGTTTCAGACAGATTCTGCCAGTTACTGCAAAAAAAATTAAAGATACACTGGTGTACAAGAAACTGGAGAAAGTGATGAAACATATGACAACTGGACAAAAAAATGATGCAGTATGTGTTAACAATGCACACCAATGCAAGTAGGATCTACAGATTAGAAGTACTAACAGCTTTACAACACAAATAAAATAGTAACACCTGCATCTTCTAATATATCTGTTTTCATAAATATATACAAATGCATAAATTCTGAAATATTGACAGGATCAAATGCAAAATTGAACACTTGTTCACTTTTTTGAAGATTAAGCATACAAAACAAAAACAAATAAAACAACAACAACAAAAAAAGCAAAATTACATGAATATTTTCTCAGTATTCTGATAATTCAGATGACACCGTAGGGTGAAGTACTTAGTTTTATTTTAAATCTCCCATTGTACCTGGACAGCTCTTTACTCCACAATCGCACAGAAATACCTCTTTCTATGTTTGACGGGGTACACAATCTTTAAAAACAAAAGGCCACGGAAGAAACAACTCTCTCCTATATCTGACCAAACAATCACCAATGCACCCATCTCAGCTAATTTGTATTTGTAGTCACAAATATGCAAATTTCTGCATAAATGTGGCCTACACAGAGGCTTCTAT